>NW_020219482.1:0-4363 GCF_003070985.1 Temnothorax curvispinosus | reverse complement strand
AATTCAGCCGGATGTTCGATGAGGGAGGGTTTTGTGCAGCCGGCTCTCCTACTAAGACCACATTCTTCTTTCTTCTCTCTTTTTGCTCTTTCTCTCCTCCAGCCTCTTCACTCTCTCTTTTAGATTCCTTACCTTCTCGCTCTCTTCCTTCTCTCTTCCCTCTACCTCCTTCCGCGGCTCTTCCCTTTTCTCCTTACATCCCTCCCTCTCTGTCGCCTCCCTTCTCGCCGCCCCTCTCACCCCCAGCGCCCCAGGTCTTCTTTTTGCCTCCTCCTCTACCCCTCCTACGATAGTCTCCCCTCTGTCCCAAACTAGCTTCTTCTCTTCTTCACCATCCTCCCTGGCTCCCCTCGACGCTTCTCTTTCTTCTGCGGCCACTTTCTCCTCTCTTTCCCTCCTCCATTCTGCGACCTCTCCTTCCGACCCCTCCTTCCACCACTCCTACTCGCTACTCTTTCTCTCTTCCGGCCTGGCTCCCGTCTCACTCCCTTCTCCCCTACCCTCCCTCCCTCTCTCCTCTGCGCTCTCCACTCGTTCCGCCCCCTCTTCCCTTTTCTCTAGCACTCTTCTAATCTTCTCTAGCTCCTCTGCAATCTTACTCCACACCCTCATCATACTCTGCGACTCCTCCATCTCTCCCTCTATTTTCCGTCCCCTCACTTTACCCTCCTTCCTTCTTCTCCACCTACACCCTCTCGCCCCCCTTCTCCTGCTTCGCCTCTTCAGCACCTCTTCGGCCTTTCGTCTCGTCCCCCTCCGCTCCTCACCCCACTCTCCGTCCGCTTCTCCGTCTCCTTTCACTGCTTTCTTTCTCCTCTTTCTACTCTCCCCGACTTCACTCACTCCCGCTTTTCCTCTCTTCTACTCTTTTCTTGCCTCCTTTGAAAACTTTTTTACGCTTTTTACCTCCTCTCTCTTCACTATCCTCCACTTCTCGCTACCACATGTTGTCACACTTGTCACTACGCTTCGCCCTCTTTAATCGATCCATCGCCTCAAACCATCTATTTCTGTCGCTCATTTCTCATTCGCCGACGTGAGATACTCGTTGATGTGCACCCGCATTAAGCCTCTTCTGCTCGCTTCTTACGTCATCTCCTCCATCGTCAGCATCTCCACCCTCCTCCTTACCGACCAGCACTTCCTGCCGTACACTCCTGCGCGCCACGTTCCGCCGCCCCGCAGTGGAGCCAACATACTCTTTCGAAGCAGTCGACCCGCCGCGCCGCCGCGCCGGCCCGGTCCGTTATTTCCACCGCGCCTTCTTCTCGCCGATAACCAACCAGCGGGCCTCACGTCTCCACTTTTGTCCGCCAGACCCTACTCAGGCCACCGCTCCTCCTCTGCAGCCTCTCACCTCTTCCGTCTTTGCCCCTTCTTCTTCCTTTTCCTCATCCTAACCTCCAAGCGCACCCTGACTTTCGGCCAACACCACTCTCCACTCGTGTCACCCTCGACTCCTCCTCCACTTCCTCGATTTCTTCTTTGCCTCCTCCACCAACTCCACCTCACCTCTTCATTTTCCCGGCCTTTATCACCTCTCCAAGCCTTTATCTTTCTCCGTCCTTACTCCTGGCCAACCGCTCGTTTCCCTTCCTCAACCGAAAGTCAGGTTTTCTCAATGTATTTGACTAAATAAGAGGCTTTACTACAGTACAATCCGCAATTAAATATTACATAGTTAATATTTTGCATTAGGTTGCTGCAAGGGCAGCGTTCGGCTGATGACAAAGAACCAGACGTCTGTTGTAGCGTGGAGACATAAAAGTAAAGCATACATAATTCTCAGATCTCAAGACAAATATAAACTCTAGCAGAGGCCCTTGTACTTTTTTGACTAATGTCTGTCTTCAAATATGGTGTTCCAATGAGAATCTCTTAAGGGCCCCGCTCGCTGGACCGGACTCCTCGCCTCGATCCTCCCTCTCGGACGCTAACTGCCGCAGCTTTCCCTTTCCTGGCGGTGAGCTCTCCCTGGTGATCTGACTCTCGCTCGGTTGGTCTCCAGAACACGCGCCGCAACGATAAATCCGTCAAGAAAGAGATAACGGACTTTATACATTCGAAGAAACGCAAGCAAGTGCGGCCATGACACCAACGAGTGAGGAAGGAGGTGGGGGCTCTTTGAGAGTGACGACTCGCGCGTCGCGCCATCTAATGTGAAACGATCGGGCGTTGTAAAACGCGAAAAGAATTCGAGCGTAATATCTGAACAAATTATTTAATTTTTAATAAGTTCAATTATTAATATTTATTTTCATAATTGAGTTTATTTTTTATTTTGATAAATGTAAATACAAATATTTTATTGTATTAATATTTAATATTAATAATTTAATTAGTTGCTTAATTTAACTTCTTGTTTAATAAATGAGCGAATGCAGTACTGAAAATGTACCTATTATATGTATAATATTTTAATTTGCAAAATTGTCAAATTACAAACAGGAATTTTGTTGTGATTTTTACAGTTATAAAGTAACTATTTAAAGGAAATTGAAGCCTAAAAAGTTAATATTGTAACGCAATTATTATAATGCTCAAATCATAAAATATTTACATTATCCATGTCTGCCAATACAATATAATTTTTTATTCATATTGCAATCTATATAATGGCAATGTTATTATATATTTGACAGGCAAATAAAAATAGCTTCGAATCGATATCGAAATGATGAAATATCGATGTCTTAATAGAAAATACATAATTTTTGCTTGTTTACAGTCTGGTGTGATGAATGTATGTCACAAATAACCTCTTCTTTTAAAAAATGTCATAAACCACAAACATCGAAATAAGCTTCAAATTTCGAGCATTATTTTGATATGATGAATCGATGATTTCGACGTCAATTCGAACGTCAATTCAACGTCGATTTGATAGGTCATTTTTCGCTGAGATTTTTCGACTTTTTTAAGTTGAAATAACTATAAAACGATACGTGTTAGGTTCATTTTCTCGACAGATTTAAATTCTACAGGAAAAAAATCTATAGAAACCATACGTTATTGTTGGTCGGTAAATCTCATTTAGTTCTTGAAGTTGCATTTTGTTGAAGTTGCATTTGGATTATATTATAAAGACGCGCGCGTACGTAAAAAACCGATCGTTTGAATATCGTACATAACAACGGAATAATCTTCCCTTTTTTACGGCGGATTCCGGTGAGCTCACCACGTGGTCGATAGAGTTAATCCGAAAATTCAGATGAGTCCATTATATAGATATGTAAGAACTTTGCGTTTATTGCTTTCTCATAGAGGAATTGTTTTCGTGAATTTTGTATGTGAACCTTTGATTGTGTATAAAGTTGAGTCTAATCAACCAAATTTAAATGATTTATATATGAAATAGGGGTAGAAGAAACCAACAAAGAGATTGGTTTTTGAGTTTTTGATGCCAATATGTTCAGAGTGTTCTAAAATGTCGAAATATTGCATTAAAATCGCATGTCCGTATGTATGTATGTATGTATGTGCAGATTTGATGTCCGTGATTGCTCTAACTTCCGTAAATATTGAGATATCGGGCTGTTTTTTTTTTTAATTGATAGAGTATCATTTAAGGAAGGTTGGTATTGAATTTGGCGATGATCGGTAAAGGGGTTTTTTTTTTTAATTTTGTATTTTTTTAGAAATGTCCATGTTTGTTCTAACTTCCGCAAATTTGGAGATATTGATCTATTTCTCATTTTATTATATCTTTCAGTCTTTTTTACCCCTATTTTATATATAATTTTTTAAGATTTGGTTGATTAGACCCAGCTTTATACGCGATCAAAGGTCCATAATTTTGATCGCATATAAAGCTAAGTCTAATCAACCGAATTTAAAAGAATTATATATGAAATAGGGGTAGAAAAGATCGAAATAAAAATTGTTTTTGGAGTTTTCGATGCCATTGGTTGATTAGACCCAGCTTTATACGCGATCAAAGATCCATAATTTTGATCGCATATAAAGCTAAGTCTAATCAACCTAATTTAAAAGAATTATATATGAAATAGGGGTAGAAAAGACCGAAGTAAAAATTGTATTTTGAGTTTTCGATGCCAATGTGTTGCTTATGTTCGAAAACGTCGAATTTAAATTTATTGAGGATCGGTTTTGAGGATCGGCTATCCATCAAATAACTTAGGGTAGATTCAACACCAAATTCAACACCAATCTACATATCTTTAATGATACTCTATCCATAAAAAAAAGTATGCAAGTAGAAACTTGCACATTGCTTTCTCATAATTTTTAAGTGTGCAAGTAGAAACTTGCACATTGCTTCTTCATAGTTTTTAAATGTGCAAGTAGAAACTTGTACATTGCTTCCTCATAGTTTTTAAGTGAGCAAGTAGAAACTTGCACA
>NW_020219481.1:0-5709 GCF_003070985.1 Temnothorax curvispinosus | reverse complement strand
TGAATATAGCACATAAAGAGCACTTAATTTCTGTATATGTGTTATTCCGATTTTTTTGTGCTAACTTAACAGACATCCGCGCGTCTCTTCACGAAATGCCGTTTTCAGGTGAAAGAGTTACTGCGGCAGATCGAAATAGACTGGAAAGTAAATCCGACGGCGAAGGAGTATGAGATTTTAGTGAATTATACGTCGAAGGGGAGAACGTTGTGCATCATTTACTCAAGTATGAAGGGTTGTCGCATCGCGCCGGGCGTAGCGAGCGTGTACTTATGTATATTGTTATACCTGCCTTTTTAGCTATGTTGTGTAACGCACTCGTGTGCTTTATCATGACATCGATGATCTCGCCGATACTGGACATCATCTTACCCCACAACGGCACGCGCGTGAGAAGCTTAGCCTACGACCTCGATTACGGGATTGACGTTCAGACCCACTGGCTATGGTTGTGGCTGCACAGTAGTACGACATCAACAGCGACTGTATTAAATATCATTGGCCCCGATCTGATGTACGTTACGCTTACCGTTCACAGTTGCTGCCTGTTTGCGATAGTAAGGTAAGCGTCAGAGATATAAGTAACTCTGTTTGTTTGCAACTAATTGTAAGTGAAAACGGCTATAGATTCCGCATTTTACTCCGCAACCGACAATTCACAATAATCTGAGAGAGCTATAGCTCGATGAAGATATTAAATTGTCCTCTAAAATAATTTTAAAAAATTAAAATAATTTTAAAAAATTAAAAATTAATTTTAATAAAAAAATAAGCTTCTCTCACAAGACCAAAAATTTGATCGAAGTTTTAAGCAATTGTAAAAAAAAAAATGTTATTTAAGGAAATAATAAGCTCATCTAACGGTAATTACCAGACATTACACTCTGTAGAATATCCACGCATGGAAGATGAAATAATTGTTTGACCTGCAGACACAAATTGGAGCACGTTGCCGATTCGATAAAAAAACACATCATGCAATCTCTCGAGAATCATAATTATAATGTTGAATGCTACGTAAAATATGAAGATCGACAACTAAGATTAAAAGAGCAAGCTGCTGTCATGAGAGAATGCGTCATTAATCATCAAAGAGCAATACAGTTGGTAAAATAAAATATATATATATATATATATATATATATTAATATACAGGACGTTTCTTGCTAAACGTATCTCCGTAGAGAGAAAAAAATTGATTAAAGATTTGAGCTGAAGTAAAACACATTTAATAAGAAACACTGTATACAATCATAATCTCGATGGAATTAAAATATAATATTGTATAAAATATATTTTTGATACGACGTTACTTTAAATTTCTTAAATATATCTTAAACGATCTCTTTGTTAATCAGTTGTGTGCAATTATTGCACTGCATTTATACGTGGTGTTTCCTCGTCATATTAGGCTTAAACCTAATCATCATAAGTATCTCTGCAGTTCAAGTAAGTCTGAATAAAGATGGAAATTACAGCGATCAAACACCTCACTTTTCTTTCTTTTCTTTTTTAGTTAGTGAGCAGGCTTGCCCCATTCCAATGGGACGGAATGGCGACATGCGTTATGTTTATATGTGGCCAACTGATTCACTTGTTTTTTCTTAGCTTATTGGCGCAATATCTGCTGGACCAAAGCTCGAACGTTCACGAATCAACGTGAGTGATCGCACTCTCAGAAAAGAATTCTAGATACAATACTATTAGGATCGAAATAGGGCCAATCATATTTAGTATTGAAAGAAGAATATTTTAATCTTAAATAAAGGAATTCTTAAATTAGACTTCTAGAAAAAAGAATATTTTAATCTTAAATAGAGATATTCTTAAATCTAGAATAAAATAATCTTGATGCTATCCCTCTAATTTTCTCAGAATTATTCTAGATTCAAGAATTCCTCTATTTAAGATTAAAATATTCTTCTTTTAATACTAAATATGATTGGCCTTATTTCGATCCTAATAGTATTGTATCTAGAATTCTTTTCTGAGAGTGCGGAGCGCAATTATTGCGGACGCATCGGATATTAAAATTGCCAGATTGCAGGTATTCATGCTTCTGGTATAATATGCCTGTCCAGATACAGAAGGACATTGTACTGATCTTGATAAGAAGTCGTATACCGTGCAAGCTAATGGCTGGAAAACTATTCGTAATGTCGCTGGAGAACTTTTGTACGGTACAAATAATAAAACAAAAATTTAATCAATTAGTCAATTAATTAATTAATATCTTATTTATATGTATATATAATGTTACATTTAATTAAGTATTGTAAGTTTTATAATATCTCTTATTTTTTTAGATACTGCAGACGTCAATGTCCTATTTTACAGTGTTGGCATCTTTCCGATAAGTATTTGCATCTTCTTTTCACTGAAATAACTAACGTCTTATGCACATTTATAAAATTAATAAATAAAACTGTGATTTGTTAATCAAATACCTACTTATTTGATGCCTATACTGCAGTTATGGAAATGTACTGATATTTAATGTATGTCAGAAGTATAATTACTGTTTTTACCGCAGTTTTCTTCAATTCTTACGTAAATGTTGATGAAATAAAGAGTAATTAAGAGAGTTCAGAATAGAAAATTGTATTATAAAATAGAGATAATTGGCATTTAAAAATTTAGTCTAACGAAGTACTGCGGTTCGTTTACTTTGACTTCAAACTTGGCCTTTAGTTCTTGTAAGAACTGCTTTAATACTTTTAGAAAGGTGCTCATGACTAACCCATCATCTACGTAAAGTGCCAAGTAAATCCACTCGTCATCTTTCTTGCCTATGTAGATGCAATTGTCCGCCGGAGATTTTTCGAACTTGTAGCTGCTGAGAAAATCATCGAACGTTTCGTTTCAACAGTACGGCAACTACTTCAAGTCGTATAAGCTCTTTACCAGTTTCACAATCCTCTCGTTTTTCGGCCATGGACCTTCTGGTAGTTCGATCCCGATATTCTGTTTTAGTTCTCTGTGTAGAAACGCCGTTTTTACATCAAATTGCTTTATTTCAAGATTCTCGACCGCCACCTTCGCCAATAGTGCACGTACGCTCTCGTAGCGCACAACCGGAGCAAAGGTCTCCTCGTAATCGACACCTGCTCGCTGTGTAAAGCCTCTGACTACCAGCCTGGCTTTGTAACGATCTTTTTCTCCTGGTGTCTGCTTCACCTTAAATACCCCTTTGCAGGATATGGGTTTACGATATCTGCCGGTTTTCCCTCGATCTTTCATGTCATGTTCTTCTTGTGGGCTTCAATTTCTTCAGTGATGGCTTGCTCCCACTTATCGGCGTCCGGTTCTTTAATAGCTTCGGCATAACTTGCCGGCTCGACTACTGATACAAGCTTGCACATACCTCTCCGGTTGCTTTAGCGTGTTCCGATCTCGAAGCTTCACTAGATCTTCGCGTGTGATTCTTTTAGGTGTGGCCGAGGACTGGTTTTCCGCTGTTTTGTCTTGTCCAGCAGTTTCTTCTGCCTCGCCTGCCTCGCTAGAATTTTCCGTGAGCTCGCCTTTGCTTTCATCTACTTCTGCGACCGGTGTTACCTTTGAAAAACGGAAATTACCTTCCTTGTTACTAAACGTTACCGTTGCCGCGACTCTCACTTTCCGTCTAATGGGATCATAGATACAGATACAGATACAGTTATTGCTGCCTTAATATCCAACGAAGATTCGTTTCTCAGCCCTTTTATACCATTTTCGGCGCTTGATCTTCGGAATATTCTCATAACAATCCGAACCGAATACTTCCAGCTTCGACAAGTCGGGCTTCTTGTTGAACCAAAGTTTGAAAGGTATTTGATTTCCGCTTTTGGATGTGCAAATCATGTTTCTGAGATACGCTGCCGTTTGTACCGCTTCGCCCCAAAGTATCCTTGGCAATCCACGTCCATGTAGCATTGACCTAGCTGTCTCTGTCAACGTACGGATCTCGCGTTCGGCTTTGCCGTTTTGCTCGGGATTGTAAGGCGCCGTCAATTCTAACACAGTCCCGTTCTTGGCCAGAGCATTCTTCAACTTCTCGTTAACGTACTCCCGACCGTTGTCACATTTGACAACCTTGACATTCCTCCCAAGCTGTATTTTGACGTAAGCGCAGTATTCGAGCACCTTACTCACAGCCTCTTCTTTGCTTCTTAAAATATGCACGGTATTTACTTTCTCACCTTTAAGTACCATAAACCACCGTGCTTCGTTATAGGTTACCTTGTGTGGGCCGCTCACATCTGTATGTACAAGTTCTCCGACCATTATTTTCCCTGGAAAGTAGAGGTAGTCAATCTGGGTGTAGCCGATGGAAAAGATCTTCTTGTTTGTTTCTCGTACTCACAAGCCTCGCACTCGAACTCTTCACCGTCACTCAGTTTGATGGTTACAGCCTTGTTTTTGATCATTTTCCTCAGCAATTCTGCGCTCGCATAGCCCATGCATCTTCTCATTATGTAAAAGTTGTAACGAAATTATTGTCAATGTATAAGCTTGAGACCGTTTCGAACGAAACTTTATTCGATAGAGACTTCCGTCCCAGATACCTAACGCACTAACTTGGCCCTTATACATTACCTTGATCTCGTTCTTGATCGTGATCACTTTGTGCCCATGTCTGGTTGGATTGAAAGCAAAAAGGTTCCTTTTTAAACTAGGCATCGAACTTCTTTGATAGTGACTTCTTTCCATCTCCCACTGAGCCATACCTCGACCTTAACCATGCCGATGCCCTTCGAGACAACCTTGTTGTCGTCCGCTAGTTTGATAGATTCGCCGCCCCTGCTTTCTTCGAGCTTGCAGAATAGACTCCGATCATTGACCATATGAAAGCTCGCGCCACTATCTGCTATCCACCCGTCCGATTAGCTCACACAAGCTTCCGCCTGACACACGAATGTGGCTTTATCGCCACCCGTTCCTTTTCATTCTTTCTTGAGCTGGGGACATTCAGCCTTAAAATGTCTAGTCTTACCACATAAAAAACAGCCTTTTGATCCCTTCTTTTTTTGGCTTTTCGATTTAGACATCTTCGTCTGATCCTTTTGCTGTTTATCCTTGCCACCCTTGGCAGCAAATGCTAAATTAGTTCCGGTATTCTGTTCCCGTTCGTCGGCTCTCAGAAGTCCGCGCCATAGAGATTCAAGTGTCTTTTCCTCTTCTTTCTTATTGTCTCACGTGACTTTGTAAAACTTATACGTTTCTGGCACGCCAGGTAATACTTGCGCTGCAACATACTATCTGTAATCATCTCGTCTGCGGCCTTGAGCTTCGTAATCTTATTCTTAGCATCCTTTACGTACTCGTCTATGAACATATCGCCCATCGTGAGATACTGAACAGCGTCGATCAACGATCCAATCGTTTCACCGGTCTGATCGTCACACTTTCTTGCGATCTTGATCCACATTTCAGCCGAGTCAATGCATTCCGTCAGATCGATCGCGATATCCGAGTCCACGGTGTCGCCGATGATCGATATTGCATATATAATAGGCATCCACCTCTTCCCATTTCTTCACAACTTCTGCCGTTCCAGCCGGCCTCTTTTCTTCACTGAGTGCGATCTTTAGAGCGTTCTTTACTCGAAGATGATTCTGAATCTGGAACTTCCAGAGCCTATCATTACCTGGCCCTGTCAGAGACGTGATACGGGAAGTCGGCCCAATTGAAGCCATCGTTCTCTCTTATTATGAAAAGCTCTAAAAAAAA
>NW_020219480.1:0-1742 GCF_003070985.1 Temnothorax curvispinosus | reverse complement strand
TCGACAAGACGCCCAAGTCTTCCCTGTGAAAATTCTCGATAGAGGTAGCTAATGAAGTGCACAGGTGTAAAACATGTCAATTTGGTGGGGTGTCGAAATTGTCTAACTAACAGTAAGTTTTTTATTGAAATGTTAAGATAATTGAATAATGAACTCGGAAAAACAATTGTCCTACAAAATGAATGGTTTGACTGGAGCGTCCTCCGCTCCGAATATGTCCAAATAACGAGATCATAAAAATTATTAATAACCAGCTGATTTTTTGTATGCAGCTTAGTAAATATTTGTATAATGAAATGGCCACATAGTCCTACAAATTTGGTGGTACGTTTTCTCAGTCCTACGCTTGGAAGTTGTCGAATCCACGGTAACACTTTTTTCATTAATAACCGTAGGACAAAAAAAACATATGTTAAGTTAGTGCATTCTTTGCATAAATCAAACAGTGTCCTACCAAAAAATGGGTATGTATCGCTAGTCCTACAAGAATATTGAAAATAACATAATTTCGTAGTTGTAGTTTATGTAATTTGGGACACATGTATTCGTAAGCAGAATCAATACTTTTTTTAAATATAATATAATTATAATATAATATAATAATAATATAATATAATAATATATATATATATATATATAATATAATATAATATATATTATATTATATTATATCATAATATAATATAATATTATAATATAATATTATATTATAATATAATTATAATTATAATATTATTATTATATAATTATATATTATTATTATGCGAAACTTTGGGTTTTCACGAAGTAAATTGCACAAAAAGCAGTCCATATTTACTCATTAAGGTTATAAGTTTTTAAACAACGCTCCGACGGAAATACTTCACAGCAGCGCTCCAAGCGTTCCCCATCTCAATCAATTATGCTCATATCATTGACTTCATTAAAAAAATATTTAAAAAATGAGCAATTGATAATAATTATTAGTTAATAATATTCAACCTTTTTAATAATTTAAGATAATCAATTATTCCATTAATATTAGTGATTCTTATTCGTTATGTTAAAAAAAAATATTGCCATAAACGCATTTACAACCTTATCGGTGGAAAATGGTACATGCTTATCAGGGCCGCTTGACATATACTAAAGTTTTACAGAGTACAGAATTGTGTTTGGGCTTTTTTTTAATGTGTAACGACAACGTGATTTACTCGGGATTATTTATGCATTTAACTGTATATCAAAATATACAGTTAAATTTGTGAACAAGATATATCTATTCCTGGAAATACATACCACTTTTTGTGTAGGACAGTGGTAAAATTGTGTTCTACACTTTATTCCCGATAGGAAAAAATTATAACTAGGTTGTTATTAATGAAAAAAGTGTTACCGTGGAATCGACAACTTCCAAGCGTAAGACTGGGAAAACGTACCACCAAATTTGTAGGACTATGTGGCCAATTCATTATACAAATATTTACTAAGCTGCATACAAAAAATCAGCTGGTTATTAATAATTTTTATGATCTCGTTATTTGGACATATTCGGAGCGGAGGACGCTCCAGTCAAACCATCCATTTTGTAGGACAATTGTTTTTCCGAGTTTATTATCCAATTATCTTAACATTTCAATAAAAAACTTACTGTTAGTCAGACAATTTCGACACTCCACCAAATTGACATGTTTTACACCTGTGCACTTCATTAGTTACCTCTATCGAGAATTTTCACAGGGAAGACTTGGGCGTCTTGTCGA
>NW_020219479.1:0-1613 GCF_003070985.1 Temnothorax curvispinosus | reverse complement strand
CATATAAATAAAACTACTTTTTTATGGTAATTAGTGTAGTGCATTTTATTGAAAATAAATACATACTCCCTGAAATAAAAATAAAATATCAATAATAACTTTAAATAAACGTTAGAATTAATATTACGGTAATCTTAATATAATATTGTAATAAAGTTGATAGTTCGTTTAAATTTTTATCTCAAAAACATTACAGGAATGATAGAAAAACCTTAGCAAAATGTTATTTGCAACGTTATGGCACTCCCCATTTCAACATTACTGAAATTTCGGAATCGTGGTCAAAGTATATTCATAATGATGTTCTATACAACATTAAGAACTACATATTTAACAACATTACAAGTTCTAGAATATTGTTGCAATAACATTGTAATAATGATTTTTTGCTTACTGGGGAATATCGTTGCAATAACTTTGTAATAATGGTTTTTTGCTTACTGGGATTTTTGTTTGTTGATGATTTGCTTGTGTGTAAAATATTATTATCTATATATATAAGTCACGTCTGTCTGTCTGTCTGTCTGTACGCGAACTACTCATTAGTTAGTGGACCAAATTTTTACCAAAAGTATATGAAATAGGGGTAGAATTTTCCGGGGATGAAAATGTCACGGCTTTTTTTTTTGTTACCTATCTTTTTGGAAACCGGTTCCAAAATTTTTTCAAATTTTACGAGAATTAATTGACCAAATCTTAAAGAATTGTATATGAAGTAAGGATAGAATATATATTGTCCCAGAGAGTGCCATAAAGTGTACAATTTTTCGTTACCGATCTTTTTGGAAACCGGACTCATTCGTTAGTGGATCAAATTTTTACCAAAAGTATATGAAATAGGGGTAGAATTTTCCGGGGAGTGCAATGATGTGGTTAATTTTTCGTTACCGATTTTTTTGGAAACCGGTTCCGAAATTTTTTCAAATTTTACGAGAATTAATTGACCAAATCTCAAAGAATTGTATATGAAGTAAGGGTAGAATATATTATATGTCCCAGAGAGTGCCATAAAGTGTACACATTTTCGTTACCGATCTTTTTGGAAACCGGTTACGAAATTTTTCCAACTTTTCGGGAATTAATTGACCGAATCGTAAAGAATTGTATATGAAGTAGGGGTAGAATTTCCCAGGAATTGCCATAAAGTGTATAATTTTTCGTAACCGATCTTTTTGGAAATCGGTTCCAAAATTTTTTCAATTTTTCTGGAAATAATTGACCGAATCTCAAAGAATTGTATATGCTAATTTTTTTGAAACCGCGAGTTTAATTTTTCATTAATGTACTGATTTTCTTGAAACGTTTCCGATTTTTGTTAAAAAAATCTGCGTGATTTAAAAAAAAATGTACATTAGAAGACGGTCAGGATGATCTATTGCTAAGAGCAGCACTAAATTATGAAATGGAGGAAGCTGCAAAGGCAAAAAAAATAAATCTTTTTTTTTATAATTTTCGGGAATTAAATCGTTCATAGGTCGATTAGTTTTAAATGAAATATGTTGTATGTAGGATTTGTTACCGATTTTCTGGAAACCGGTTTTTTTAATTTTTTGGGAAATAATTGAACAAATTTCAAAGAGTTATATATGAAACAGGGGTAGAATTTTCCGGGG
>NW_020219478.1:0-25626 GCF_003070985.1 Temnothorax curvispinosus | reverse complement strand
AATGGACGAATTAACGGACGTAATAGCGTCTGTATTTCGTAATCACATTCGCGCGGAACGAGTCGTATATCCTAACTGGATCTCGCTTAGATCCTTCAAGATAAAGAATGAAGACAAAGCGTGCGTTGTACATACGTATGAGTTACACAACAATGTAACCGCCTCCTTATATACGTTGTGTCACGGATTCGCGCGTGAAAAATCCGCTTCGGCTGACCGTGCCTTTGGCAAAGCGCGATACTTTTCTAAATTCTTTCGCGGTTCAGCGACCTCCGCGGTTACGGTATAATTAATCTGAATCGCGCTGCGCGAACACGCCACATAATTCACGATGCTTAAATGTATAAGAGAAAATTAACAGCAATCTTCCGTAAATGCCGTTGCGAATTACATTGTGTTCCACCGGCTGCAATCTACACCAATTAAATCTCCTCAGACGATTCAAAAAACAAAAAAAATTAATTACGGATAACAATTAGTGATGTAAATACAAAGCGAAATGCATAATGAAAGCACCTTTAATAAGATATTACGTACAATAGGTACGTGTAAGATTCAACGCAGATGGGGCTTCTTAACGGAATCGAGAATTACAGAGCTTATTCACGTCGTAAAGAACGGGTAATATATGTACATACGCTGATATATTGAGGAATTAGCGAAACCGATCGTAAGAACGGTGAAACGCCGAGTAAACCGCGAGAGCCGCAGTACAGACACGCACAGTTATGCAAGAACCCCGGTGTGCCTTTCGTGCGTGAGATTTTAATGCGCCGTGTGATGGACACGAGTGGCATAAGATATCGGGAACACAACGTACCCGAACGCCAGGGCGACGGCGACGTCGTGCTTCCTGTCGTCGAACTCGCTTCGCCGACTATACGCGCGGGGGAATGCCACGCGGCAAATCGCGCACGCGATTCTTCGGAAAACGCGCGAGAAAATTGCGCGAATAATAGACCATTCGGATTTTATTACAGCGCGCACACATGTGCGAGACGACGGGAAGATTATGGAATTTGTCTCTTCCTCAATTGAGAATAACATAGTAGAAACTGCAGAATTACGTTTTCGTCGAAATCGGTAATTACCCGCGTCGTAAACTCGGCAGGATCTTTCGCGGATATAATCGATCCAATCCTAGAGACAAGACGATTGGCGATGCAAACTTTCGGACGGACAATTAGCGACGCGATTGCGAGAGATCGTCCAGCGAAACGGGGTTAACGATCCAAAAAATCAACGGCGATTAATTTGCATAATTGTCGAGTCATCTCGCTCGCGAGGGACTCTCGTGGCGAAATCGAAGGAAGGTTTCGGCCGGCGGCTCTCCGGAGAGCATCCGGAGAGGAAGCACCCCCGGTGAGCGAGCATCCACGTAAAACACCTAGGTCGTAACGCTCGTTAAGATTTTCGGCGGAGATCGCCGGATGTATCTTTACGAAATTCCGCTGAAATCCTCCGGCTCGCCTCAGATCGCGAAGATATTAGCATTAGCGTCAAGTTTCATAACGTATTCATCCGATGATCAGTCCGACTTTCTAATTCGCCGCTGCGTTACGGGAATTGCATCTTTCATCCGACTGTCAAATATATAAGACCGACTTCATCATCTAGCTTCAGTTGTAATTTAATTATTGCTAATGTAGAAAGTTCAAAGGCTAATAAACAAGAGATGTTAAATCTAAAAATAAAAATAGTTTAATATCTGTTAAAATCATAGGGACATTTGCTTTTTATTTGAACATCTCTCGATTGCTCGTTTATTAGCCTTTGAACTTTTTCTACAATTGTTTTGAAACACGAGCTTCTCTTGATTCTTATTGATTTTTATAATTAATTAATTACTGCTGTCTCGTATTTTCTTTTTAATTAATTTAATCGTCCGTCTGTTATTTGAACTTCGTGCAAAACTCATTTGCGGGAGAAGGAAATTATATCGTTCAGTAATATCGCGAGGCAGCAGTTTCGCTCTTGAAAATCGTGAATAGCGGTAGTTTCTGATCGGCGACCGGCAATTAGACAGGACGAATTATGCAGGTGTGCACCGGCTCTAACGATCGGTCGGTGTGTTCCGTTAGCTATAATCGCGATACGCGTCTCCATCTTATAACTGTCATATTGCACGCGTTTCGCGTCCGCATCGTCCGCATCGCAGTCCCGCTAGCAACCGGAAGTGACACCGGCGTTCCTGCGGAGCCTCTCCTACGCGGAAACACTATAACTCCCTACGTTATATAACGCGTTTATTATATCATCGTTTATCGCCGTGGACATAATAAGGAGATACTTCTTTTGTGAAAAAGCGATTTCTTTTACCGCACCGTTTGCGTTGCGTGCGTTTTATAGGTACGTGTGCTTAAGGCGCGCCTGCACTTCCGTTTGATGATCTCTTCCGAGTAACGTTCGAAGAAGAGATGCACGCGTCGCGCAAGTTAGTGTACGCGTAAATATAGTTTCCACGAAGGAGATGCACCGGGCGAACCGAGCGTAAACATGTACGTAAGTGCACCCTTCCGGTGCCAAGAACCGTCGTTTTCCGTTAAGCCGGAGGTTACAGGCGCGACGTTCGGTCTTTCTCCCGGCGGGATAATCGCGGCAATTATTCGTCACACCGTCGCGTAATATAATTCAAGATAATGGTCGCGACCGCACGGCGCGTTTGCCAGGTGTAATTAGAAAGATTTTAATAAACGTGTCCGTTACTTTCCACACAATTAATCATTTAATGCCGCAATTCGTAATCAATCATGAGCTGATACATAACGGGCTTTAATTCCAACAAGACGTAGATTGTGAATTATATTTGTACTCTGTCCGTTATCTGAATATAATTAAGAAGACAAAGGGTTAAAAGATGAAGAAAAACGTGTCTATGATGAAGAGCAAAATAGAAACTTGGTAATTAATTTCAGGATCATACGCAAACTATACACTGAGTTTCTCAGACCTCAGTCAAATGTTTTTATAAATAAAAATGCATACTTTTTAATTTTTATTCCAGCAGAATGCCAAACACTCATTTAACTGAATTCTATAATATCTAAAAGAAATCTTTGACTGTATTACTTTCCAGACTTATTGTAATTTGTTTTTACCAACTTGTGACTTGTTTTAGTATTGTCAATTTGGAAACTGTAAAGTTCCTAAGAAAAATATTAAACTTTAAATTTTTGTGCAGGTCTAGGATTAAGCTTATAATTATACTCATGTCAATTAAAATATAACATTGTTATTGTGATAAGGATGTTAAAAATTCATATCATGCGAAATCGGAAATTCAAATGAACAAAATAATACAGTTACGCGACTGTGCGAACCCGGCGAGACTAATGTAAGTGTCTGAACTGTGATCGAGATTACGGCCCTAGATGCATAAACAGAACGTGTCTAGCGTACCGAGCAGAAGATCCTGTCCTTAACGCGAGATCCAGGACCACTACGGACGCTTTGTAGATGACGATCGCGGGAGTTCAACACGATCTACAGAAGGCACCGCCACGTTATCTCGTCTCGCGTGTTTCTATTATCACACACAGTGATTTTAAAAGAAAAACAATTAATTTTAATGGGATAACTGCGAGAGGAAAAGTCCGCGAGTAAAAGGACAGGATTCGCGCGACGAATTGCGTTACGTAAGGAAGTTACGTATGCGGTACGTGAAGACGCGCAAGGTTACATCTGACAAGGTTGTAACCGGTATACATCACGTAATTTATGACCCACAATCCGTTATGCGGACTACCTCCGAATATCTCGTTACATGTGACCGGCGAAAGATTGCCTTTTTTTCGCTACCGCGCTCACTGTACTCGCTGTGCTCACTTATGTAAGATTGGAAGATTCTCTGTGGCAAATCGATAATTTGCCACTCGCTGTGCCAAAAGCATGAATTCACGAAACAGTGATATAACGCGAGAATCGGTAGAAAACGGTTGGAGATTCCGACGAAATTGGATTAGGAAACGAAATCGTCGGCAGTTTCTCACACGCAAAGGTTTGAGAGGTATCGGGGCAATCACGATCTCGATAATCCCTTATACCCCGTTGGGAATACGAGAAACGGTATAAGAGCAATCCGGCAGACGAACAACGCTCTGAAGAAATTGTTCGTGCCGGGATACTTGAGTAATTGCCGCGACCTTGGAAAAACGTGCGAATTGTGTGAGCCGAAGGTTATCCAAAAAGTATTCGATCAATACCTATATTGTCCGCGGGAAGATAGTATCCCCGGAAGATATTTATCGGGCTCGATGATATTACGCGAAACTTTTTATAAGTAAATAACGTTGCGAACGGGATCGATATTGAATAGAAGAAAATTGCTCGGTGAAAACGTAACTTCAAATCTGATCCCGTAAACGTGATTGCTGTGTGGCTGATGGATGGATTTCAATCCAGCCTTACTCCACAAACGTTCCCTACAATCGTTTTGATTCGAGAAACGGTACATACGAAACTCGGGTAACGTAGCGATTCGGTTTCCAGAAAACGGTACCGCCGCAAAGTCGTGCCTTTATCGCGCGTTCACACGGCACGTTCTGTTATATCGTTTGGTCGAAATCCGGTGTGCTGAACAGTTAAATGAATGGCCGAAAGGCAACGCGGGCCGGAAGGAAGTGGCAATTTAGTAATCATCCGGACTGCGAAATTAGACGGCCGAAAGTGGAGGAGGTCCGATCTACTTTCGTGCTTTCGAGACAACGCCGCGCCGGATCTATCTTTCCTCGTCGGGGGTTTGTCCTTCCCGACGCGAACAAAGGCACTGATTGCCCGCTCGGTTCTCGCGATGCTTATCCGCGAATCAACGCGTCGCATCGCATCGCGCCGCGGCCCTGGCCGGCTCTCTCGTTATCTCTTCGCGATTTCCTCGCTACTCGACCTCCCATCGACGACCCCATCCGCCGTTTAACTCTTCGAAGCACGGATATTGCGTAATTAAAAGAATTAACAGTTAACGTTGCACAGAGGCTCTTGTGAATAAAAAAAATATTTGTCCATATTGACTGCATGATTTCTTTCTTATGATGCAAATTAACATGCTATCGTGCAATAAAAAATTGACGCCAATTAATAATGGAACATTAAATTTCATATGGCTCATTGCTGGCCATTAAAATTGCAATAATGGAAATAACGCGTCATATCGGATCGAAACTTATAGAATGGATAGGTCATGGTAAATATAGACATCAGATTTTAATATAAAAATGAGCTGAACATTTAAACATGTACCCCATATATCATAAATAATCTGCCATATAAATATCATCACTTTAATATCTCGTGTCTTTCTTGGAATGCAATTTTAATGATCAGCAATATATATTATGAGTGCTTTTCATTTATGTGTCTTTTAACGGCACTTGTGTCAGTTTAGATTAGCTCAATTAGAGCTATAAATAACAATAATAAATTACAATAAAATACAATAATTGGAAAATATTTATCATACGTAAAAGTCAACGCACGCAGTAAGTTCCGAATAACTTAAAAATATGTAAAACAAATTTATTTTCATGTTTATGGTAAAAAGAATGTATATTTATATCTAATTAAAAACAGTTTTTAAAAACACAATTTTGTTTAAGTCTATTTTTTAAATATTTCAACTCATTACCGAAGCAGAATTAGAGTCGAAAACTTGCGTGATAATGATATACTTATATTAAATAAAAAGCAGAAATAGTCGAAATTAATTTGTATCAAAACTCGTGTCGCGCTAAATTATTCATTATCATTTTCGGTGTGATAGCCGCGCATGATCGCACACTTGCGTAGCATCGCGAGGAATTGAAAAACGAAGACTCCTTTTTTTCCAACATCGAACGATTCCCGCAGCCTTGACGCGATCGACTCGCTTCGGTGCATCTTCGTACTCGTCGCGGACTCCGAAGGTACTTTTATATCCGCCTTCAACGGCGGTTCTACAGTCGCTGCACGCCCTATCATTCGTTACGCTGCCAGCCACGTCGGGTCGCTTATTTTGAATAATAGTAAATCGACGCCGGACGCCCCGCCGCGGACGTTTCCGTCTCTTCGCGAAGGTTCTTCGACGGTTGCGGTCTGACAACCTTGACGCCCGGGCGTCATCCTTACACGGGGAGGAGATTCCTTGCTCTGGTTGTCGTTCACAATGGCGTGCGGAAAACGACCGTTGAAGTAAAGCGATAGATCGGTAATCCTTTTCCGGATGCTTAACTCTTTCACTGTCCCTTGTGATACACTGGAGTAACATCAAATGCCCATGTATGATACATGAGTTTTATTTTTGCATGGGACGATCATGCGTCAGGATCACTGATCCTTATATTTCATATCTCTTTTAGAATTTACAGCAGTTAGGTTTTGTATTTCAAAGGGTGCATTCGGGGAGACGCTATTAACGCTATAAACGCAAACGCTATGAACTTCGTTCGAAGAGCCAATAGCGCGACAGCGATAGCAAGCTCCCCGAACGCAGCTTAAGCGCCAATAGTATTTCGTGCCTCACCTCGAAAATAATAGCGAAAATAGCGCGAGTGATGACGTCACGCTGCCTTTACAGTGACGTCATCATTGTATATCATAGCGCCACAAAGCGTCTCCTCGAACAGTTTTGGACGATAATTGTGCTAATAACGTGCTCCTCGAATGCACCCAAAGCTTCTTCTAGAAATATTTCTACGTTAACATTACAAAATAAATATTTCAATATAAAGTTTGATTATTACACGATAAAACTTTGGCTTAAAGTTTTACATTACTTTACAAAAGTGACTTTTTTTGTTATCTTTGGAGAATGAAATTTTGTATTCACTAGTATAATAAATGTCTTCATCATAATCTTCATCATAACCAGAAATCTTCATCGCTGTGTTCTTATAATAATTTAGAATTTGAACAAGTTTCTCACCAGTATGTTTTTTTCTAGCCATTATAACAGATCTCCTTCTTTATTAAATAGTAATTTGAAATTTTAAGATTAAAATCTTAGACCAGTAAAATAATAAGCATAGTCTAACATATCGACTTCTGCAAAGACATTTTTCCTAAAAAATTTTTAATTGTAGCTGAAAATATTAGGGTTTAACCTTTAAGATATAATAAAAAAACAACGGACAGGACATTGACAGGGTTAATTATTATTGTACACAAGAAAACACGATGATTAGTTTGTACAATTACTATCTAGTTATTGTGTAATGTGTATACCCCTCGTCCTACATATTTCGCGCGATGCGTTGGTGGCGGCCTTCGTAACGACGAATACCCATTGTTCGAATTACGTTCGCTTTTTATTTTCAGAAGGCCGTCTCTCTTGAACGAGTGTGGGATATAGAAGTTTTAACACGTGATACTCAAAATACATTAAAGAAGTTATGGCTAACTAAAGACTCCTTTTCACGCATCAAAAATTAAAAAAATATTTTATCCATTTTTCGTCTATATATCTCGTTTCATCAAATTATTTTGTTTTTACACTTTGCGTGATCTGATAATTTTTCACGCACAATAATAATTATTTCTGACATACGTACGTCTGATAAATTCGCCACTAAACGCGTCTAAAACCTCAATCAATAATAAACATCGCGAGGAGCATCGCGCGACCCCGATATTAATTGCACGCCGCACTCCGCGCCGGAATTATCGCCGCGCGTGTACGGCGCAATTACTTCGATTTACTATCCGAGGTCGGCGGTGCGCAGCGTGGAGATTCCTGCGTGCAGTGATATTTCCGTCGACGCCATTCGTCACACAAGACCTCGCGTTCCCACTCTCGGCGCAATCGCTTGCCCAGCGTTAAACTCCTCGCTCCGGCCGATTTACCGTGTCGACGTGATGTTCATTCAATTATTAATGACCCTTGCAGTCGCGTCTGTTTCTAGTCACGGCGAAATCGCGAGGGATCATTGAGAAAGAAGCCAACGATTGATTGTCAGGATTGGTCCCAAGGTCTTTCGCATGCCTCCCCGCGTTTCGTGAGAATCCATCGCTCATCTCTCGCACAAAAGAAATTTATATCGTGGATCTATTATCTTATATTTTAATCGACAGATACGTTCGCGCGCGCACGCCAATTAGGTACTCCACCCAGGACGCGGTAATCGATGCTTCAATGTGATCGTATCCTCAATTTATTTCAATTTAAGTTGCTTGTTTTACTTTTTTTAGTACCTCAGTGCGAAGAGTAAAACGGAAAAAAGTAATTGATGAATTGTTGTATATTAAAATAATAGGTAAACCTTGACTATCCTAGATCAAGATAACAAAGGAAATACAAATAAAGATTAAAGAGCAACATAATAAGAATGTTAACTAATAAAAAGTAATATCAATAAAGTATTAAATATAATAAAATAATTCTCAAAGAAAAATTTGTATTTCTATAAAGTTAGGACATCGTAGGAAACAGAGACGTCGAACAGAGTGCTGTTCGACATGATGGTTTCGCGCGATTCTATAACGGCTCCGCTCATCCAAATTGATTCTTACGCAAACGGCGTCTGGCCATGTGCCGCGGACGTGTGGCACAGATGAATTGTCGTGGATTCCACACATAAGGTATACCGTTATCAGTTCGGACATTCTGAAGTAAACGGAACGGTATATCCCCCCCGGCGCGCGGTGCGGCCCCGAACGCGCGATTCTTTTGCGCGCGTTGAACTCACTCGTATCTTCCCATCCGTCCCTCATTGCGAATGCCGTGAATCCTTCGACAATATCCCCACGTATACCTGTTCCCTGTGATCGAAGATCCTGGTTAAATGGCGCGATAGCGTCCCTAATTCTGACGGCCGTTTGTCGACACCTCGGAGCTTCCGGGGAGAAACGCGGCGGACCGTAACGCGGATCGATGCCCGCGAATCTCCCCCTCGATCAGGCACACAATCGCTCGGACGATCGCTTCACAACCGATTCATTGGCCTCCACCACCCGGATTACCCGTGACTTACATCGCGGACCGAACGATGATACCGTGACGAAAAAAACAAAGCGGCGTCTAAAGCTGTGGGAACGCAATGTTACCACTATATCGTCTGCATCGACGAGATTAAGATCAAGGAGGTAGTCTATAATATTATTCCTATGAAAAACTTTCTGAATTTTAGAAATGCAAAAGTAAGAAAGAAATGCAAAAAATATATAAAAATCTAATAAATTTTTGCAACAATTATGAAATATTATCCTCAAAATTTAAACTGTAAATCAAAACAAAAATAATACATTGTTATCATGTTTAAAAAAAAAACATATTACATTGATAAAGAGATCCCTTTTAAAACATTAAATCGGAGGAGAAGACTTCCTACAACTTCAATCCTTCAATCTTCAATGGATCGAAGAAATATTTTAATTGGTCGAGACTAACGGGACCGCAACCGTTAACTAACTTACGGACTATCGTAATTGCACGTGTCAGGTGTTGATTTTCGCGGGTAAATGGATTGCGAAAACCGATCGGAATAAATTCGCGGGTAACGGGACACCGGGAGGAAAGGGGAACCGCCGTCGCCGCGTCGGTTGACCGTTTAACGATTCTGCAATCGTCATTAGGCAGGATCATTTATAACCTCCTGCTCTTATCCTATTTACGGTCGTACCTACCGTAACGCTGCCCGCCGGGTCATTGGCGGTAATTGCCGATTTACAAGCGTGCGGTCGCAAGCGGGACGACGAGCGACGCGGCGCGCAAACACATTATATGCGTTCGGGGATATTCACCGGTCGCTATATTACAGAAAGGAACTTATCACCCAAGGTCGACGAAGTCAACGGTAACTAGTTAAGTTTATTACCACATCCGAATTAACATGAAGCTCGAGAGTGAAGAGCGTAACTACGAGCATCGTAACGCGCGTCTCTCCAATCTGCGAAGCAAGAGCTCTAATCGCGACACATTAATATAGCAATTTTACAACATTCTAATTTCAACATATCGTTCTATTAATTATCGTTCGATAATTATTTGTACTTCGTTGACTTAATTATTGTTTAAATTATTTGCCGAAGGTACGTTTTGAGGAGTGGAATCCGACTATCGATCTAACGCAACATTAGCAGTGCCATGCTTCTTAATTGTCGCTTAAAAGAAGATATACAGGTCAAGAAGAAAACTGTCGCTTGAACGTAAGGATCAATTTGTTATCTCGGCTAAGACACGGACAAGAAAAATAGAACGGATGGCTGTATCTCTAGAAAAAAAGTCACCGAGTCATCACGTCTAATTTATCGGAGGCATCGGATTGATCGCCGACCGTGACATAAGTGCGCCGTAATGATAAAGTCAGATTAAAAGATAATGATGTCGAATCAACGGTAAAGCGTGAAGTACATTAGCCGCCTTGTACATCGTATTAATGGTACGTAAAGTTAAGCGAATAACTAATCCGACGCAACGGATCGTAAGATCGATCGACGGAGATAGGTCATGATAAATGACGACGTACGAAGCTTCGCCTATGGCCGCGAATAATTTTCCATAGTCCTCTTCCCATAAAAAAAAAATTCCGACCACGTAGACAAGACAAATTATCACGAATTGTCGCTCTGATCGCTCTGATCGTGAAAGATATCGATTGCTTATTAGCAATCACTGTCATTCGCGCAAAAATCTTGCAAAAACAGAAAGTCGTTTCGCACAGGCGACATATTAACCGATTCAACTGGCTGGATTTCTTAGAATTGAAATAAAATAAAAGTAATAAAACTCGCTAATTCCACGTACAATTACATCTTCTGAAGAAGCGTCAAAACAATGTAACGCTAATCAATAGAAATATCCCTAATTAGAGATTTCTTTTTGATAATCCTTCCTTATAATTATACCGATGCGATAACACCCGTGGCCTTTAATTATCGCGCACTAACGAGTCTGGCGACAACTTTATCCCGCATGAACACGACGGCGGTGTGAAAAATTCCTCGGGGACGTAAGAAAACGACGTATTCAAATGCGCAGAGCGCGTTAAACACGGACAATCCAATTCGCACGACCTGGATTTTTTTTCACGCCGCATCGCACAACTGCGTGTCCTCTATTATATCAATCCGACGTATTCTCATAAAAAATTAAGCGATCTGCAAGTGCTGCTTACGCGTATATGTTCGTTAGAGAGATTCGTCTGCCTCTGACAAATTGGAAACTTATGCGATCGCTCGCTTTCTGCAAAATATTTTCTACTCCGTGATTTTAGAATGTTTATGAAATAGGAGAACGCGTCCAATTAGGATCGTAATTTTTTTCTAGCGAAAAATGATTTCTACGAGAACTCGTTTTTAATGAGCTTTTAATGTACGTCGGTCAATTGTATCAGCGGAATAATCTGCTTTTTAATGTACAAATTCTTTATGGTGTATTTATTTAATAAAATAGTAAAGTAATGAGCATTTAATGAGATGGAAGACGGAGGAATAAGGATAGAGTGCTGTGGCGATTAAATCTTTTAGCGTGGTGATCGACACGACCAGGCTGCATATATGGAAACGCGATTGCAGGTATTGTAATGCATGTGAGAATAATAGTTTCGTCCTCCGCGAGAGCGAACGAACGTTCGCATATGCGAAGGTAGCAGCGGAAAAAAAATGCTTTCTTCGAAGGCGCGGTTTCTCCTCGAGAGTGCAGAAACAACGGTTTGAGAGGCACTAAACAATACTCTACTCGATCCCGACAGTGATAGCGCTTTACAATGCAGTAATCGGAATGCAAATCTCACCAGAACAACCAAAAAAGGACTGCAAGTGCAAAGTGCAAAATACGAATTTAGAATATTATGTTGGTTTATAGATTTCTAATATAACTTTATAAAATGAGTAATAAAAGAAATGTTGAAAGTATATGTATAGTATATTATAATAATTCGTTTACTCATTTATTATGATGTGATTAACTTAAAAGATGAAAAAAAGATATGTAAAGTAAGTGAAAGTATCGTACACGTAAAAACAGTACATTTAATATAAATATTTAAATGCGTAAATACTAAATAATTATAAGTAAGAAACGAAGAAATAAGCTGTCACTGAAAAGAAATTAGATTATCTACGTAACAAGAGAATGTCTACGTCTGTATAGATACTATAGGTAATTGTAGAAAAAATGTCTCTCTCTCTCTCTCTCTCTCTCTCTCTTTCTCTCTCTGTGTAAAACAAATTGGTTCTAAATCGTTAAGAGCAAAAAAGTGGAGATGCCTTACGGTGGCAGCTATATGAAGCGCACATTTGAATTAATCATTTGAAGAGCGCATGAGCATCAATAAATACAACCAGTAATGAGCTTAAAAGAAATGAGTCTGCGAGTTTTAATAGCTTGTAATTTAAACCGATTTAATATATGTGTAGTGAGCCAATCTGCGCATACTCAAATCAATCTTATGCAAATGCAAAAATTTATGTGCAAATATAACGTTACTCAAAATTTAAACAAGAATTAATTACGTAGAATATTAAAGGTGTTTGTCTTTAAAATTTAAATCAAAACATTTGAATTAAATCTAAAGATTTTATCAATAATATTATTAAAATTAAAATATTAAAGTGTTAAGATAATTAAGGATAACTCTCCAAAATTTAACTAAATTCTTAGTAAAAAAAATTAATTGTATGTGTGTATCTAGCAATATACGTATATATAAATAGTAAATTTAATTATAATTATGTGAGAATCTCATAACGGAGCATTTGGAAATATTCAATAAAAGCTTGTTTGCATGTCGCATCAAGAAACAAGCCTGTCTACAGGTTGGATCATGAAGCAGTTAGAAAGTAAATTAGCCTGCAGATATAACTTTAAGATCATCAGCATAAAGCAGCGCATAAACGTGTTCAAGAATAGGCGCCAAATCATTTGTAAAGAGAACAAACGGAAAGTAATAATAATATGATGTGCAAGACACGTGCCTAGTTTCTTATCAGGGCAGAACGGAACAATTTCATTTTCCTCCATCTCCCCGGTGCGGCGGAACAAACGACAAAAAGTAAAAGTCCGAAAGCGCCCGCGGCCGCTTCAACGGAGACTTTCGATTCATCATTGTCACGAGGAAAATAGTATGTTCGTCCCGCTCATTAATCGTCATCTCGTGAAGCATCTAGAGGTATTTGAGGGATTACGAGTTTGCAGTCTACTTGACTGGAATATTGAGCTGATTTGCGTCAAAGAGTGCAGCTTAACATGCTTATTTCAAACACTTGTCACATCAATATTATACGGAGATATTCTTAGCCGAGTTACTTCAATATCTAATAAAAAACTCATCTAATAATAAAAAATATTACTCTCATTTTCACGCGCAACTTTTCCTTCTTAAGAGAATCGCGGCGAATATGATATAGCGGATTCGCGCAGGATCGAGACGAGTTTTGCCTTTGCGAAGGCAGGTTTTGCGATTTGCGATAAGCAAGTAAAGGCGAGTCCGCATCGACGGCGCATTTCCGCCGATACGATGGGTGAAATTTGACTTGCGGTCGCTCGACCGCGTGAAGTAAAAGGCTGAAAGTGTCCGCCGCCAAGTGCACGCCGTGCACGGCGCGGCGGGGACTTTCGATTCGCGTCGATGTGCCATCATGCCGCGGCGGATATCGCGATGCACGATGGTGTGCACGCTCGTCGTTCGTCCCGGTTATAATCGTCATCTCGTTTCATGCCGTTTATATCTCGTATCACTCTTTCTCCGTTCCTCCCGCCGTACCGCGCGCGCGGCTCCGCTCCTTTCCACATGAGAATCTAGGTCGCACGGCTGCGTTCACCTTCCAGCAAAAGCAATGTCTTCCAAGGAAGGTCGTCGCTCGATCCCGTCTGGAAAGACTCTTCCGAACGACGACGCTTTTCCCTTTCGTTAAAATTATCCGCCCGTCAGCTGGATTAATTGCTCTCCCCGATCTCGCTGACGTAAGAAAAATCTGTAGCCGGTCGGAGATTCCGACGGTGAGGCGGATACAAAGATATTCCTTTCGTTCTTATTAACTATTAATATATGATCCTTGAAAAGCGTTTAAATAATTCTCTTCGCCTATTAGTTATCGCTACGACGGTATCGCTCATTTTTTAGTTAATTTATATAACGAACAGATTTATCTAATGATTTTGCAGCGATTATCTATCTACAAAATTACCGAAAAACTTTTAAACTTACATATTCCAAGCTTGTTTTTCGATGTAATTTCAACATTGATAAGAGATCAATATTTAAATTATGTGATTAAATGTCAAGGGCAGATAAAGTCTCGAGATAATCTTCGGATACACGTATCCAAATGAGTGACTGATTGATTGAGGCACGGAGGTAATTAGCCCGAGTAATTAATTGAGCCTCTGTGTCGGGCGTTAAGAAAGTATATACGAGAGGTCGATTACTTTCTATAGTAATTACGTTTATTTCCAAACCGTTATACTTCGTTACCACAAGCATCCCATCTCGAATCATTGTCATCAGGCGGTATTGTGCCGTCATTAGAAAGTGCGCGTCGTGTGGAAAGCGTCCACTTTTATCTGATTATCCGGCAATTTGGCTTTACGAGGGGGAACTGCGCGCGATGCGATTTTTCCGCGGGAGAAAATTCGCGCCGCGTGACGCGTTCGAGACGACCGAGCGAGGAAGAAACAGAGCAGATGAAACAGTGAGGTGTATCGCGAATTCCTTCCGATTCCGCGTACGCGAGATCAACGGTCTAATTGATTCGCCCTAATTAGTTGTCGTCGGGACGGTTAGAAAGTAAGTTCTCGCAAGTTGTACTCACACGTCGGCGGCTGTTGAGGTATCTGGGCTGCGTGTGTGCTGCTACCGCTGTGCCTCGTTATTGTGATCTGAAAATAGGGGAAAGGCGATGTTTTAGATCTTCTCGCTTAATAAGATAGGATTGTTAGCGCTGACTTAGCCGCGCTATTGCCTCGTGTTAAGCCGGTCGGTGGTGAGCGTATCGCGCGAAACGCAATTAGAATAGCGCAACGCACACGATATTGTAACACGAGTGTAACACGCGTGGCGCAAGTACTTAAAATACCTGACGCTTAAGTAAGAACTCATGCTTACAAGCTTCGGAAAGTTCCCTCAAGGCTGCCTCCTAAGGTACGACCGGCGAGATTCGCGACATGAATATGGAATAACGTTAGTCTCACAATGGATGAGACGCGGAAAGAGAATTTATATTAAAAAAACAGGAAAAGGAATCGTGGAAAAAGTTACGTAAAATTCTAGATATCCAGCGTTAGGCGAAACACCGGGAGAGGCGTGGAAAAAGAGAGCGGTGTCTCGCCGTCACTTTTACCAGTTAGATGGCTCGTATTTATCAGGATCAGGTTATTCCCCGGTGACAGAGCAAGTTGCCACAATTGGCGGTGTGATATCATCGGCGTTTGCGGTGAAGTCAATGATGAAATAAGCGCGACTCGGGAGAAAGAAAAAAAAAGATGCCCGATCCTGGGAGAACTATGAAACGCTTTGAGACAAATATATGTGCGCGGTGGTTCATTAAAGTAATACGCGTAATTACAGCCGGAGCCGGTGCACCCGCGGCAACGAGCGATGATTTATCCCGATTAAGATTTAATTTGACTCCCATCCGTGAACTTTCTGAACAAATTCGCGGTGTCATTATCCATTTGCCGTAATGGATCCATTAACTGTCGCGTCGTTGTGAAAGGATGGGAGCGTTGTGTCTTTAATTGCGACGATTAGGGAAGAAATGATATTCCGCGAACCTCAAACGCGAGAATTTATCGCACCGCACCGATATTCCCCGTTTAACGCCTCTCACGAACAAATTGATTGTGGAATTCTATGATTTACAGAACTGCCAATTTAAAACGCGTTTCAAACATTTTTGCAGCGCGTTATGTATGTGATATCTCACATCCACAGGTATTAATTTAATCGACGTTGGATCGATGATCGATCGCCATCCCGATTAAAAGTGCGCGATATGAAAGTCTCGCGAGAATGTCATGCCCGAGTTATGATCGCCTCTCGCTAGTTCTCACTTTCCGTAATGTTATGAACCGCACTGTTCTTATACTTTTCACTGTCGTCATCGTTTTATAAAAATTCACGTAACAGAGGAACTGCTTTCTTAAAAGACTAAAATAATATTTTCATCGTGGAATATTAAAATTAATGATCGCTCGCATGCACGAATGTGTCGTTTATAACAGCCTGCGACATTCGCAGCAGAAAGAAAAGATCGTTCCGCGCACGCAAGGTCGCTGTCGCTTCTAATAAAATCATATATACGATGGCGTCATTTTAATGAAGAGAGAAAATGAAGTAATGAAACGATGATTGATTTCTTGCGTGAAACATGGAAATTTCTATGCCTTTTTCTCTTCGCAAGCTTGTAAATGAGACGAGTGCAGTCATTGTGGCGCGGAAAGACGTGTGCGAGTCTCTGGTCCGATAATGGAAAAGACGTGCAGCGCATTAACGTCATTAACGTGTATCCGCGACTAAAATCACCCGCGATTATGCCATCCGGCGAAACGCAATAACGTCGCGATAATTTATTTTTAGATTAACAGCGACGGGAGATACACGAGTACTGTAATTGCCTTCCATCAATCTGATTCGAGATCCATTCCCGCGGTGCGTGAATCGCAGGTAATTTCGCGCGATGCGTAATATGCTCGGTCGTAATGTAACTTCAACGCGGAAGGTACGCGGACTCGGGGAGACGATTTAATCGGGTAAGCGGCGCGAATCGCCGCTTACGCGCCCACAATAAATTGGTTTCATCAGCGGCGCGACCGATCAGAGATCGCACCGTCCTCTTTCTGATCTACCCGAGTCCGTGGAAACATCGGTAAGCGGAGCGATGGCGTACGCCAGAGTAAATAATACAAGGACGATCGCCGTCGCGCCATGTAATTTCCCCTCGACACACTTTTATCTTTACGTCGTTTCCAATTTAGGTATCGCGGCAACGAGCGGTGTATCGGAAAGCGATAGTTGACCTACGAGAGCGATCGCAGAATCGCAGAAGCTCTCCCGCGAAGCGCCTCTCGCCTTTCTTTTTCCCACGCGGGACGATCTCTCGCGCTCGCGCGTAACTGGGATAAAAGTTATCTCTCCTGCGTGCACAGCACGGCGGTAAACAATCGCTTCGCGCGTTCGCTTTAACGCAACGGAAAGTTTCACGCCGCGACAAGAGTCTCCGCGGCGAACGCTGACGTCAGTATGGCCGGCGCTTGTTCGTCCGTGCAATGAAAGTGGTCTAACGAGTCACTGACCATTCAAGTGTATACATACTCGGAACGACATGGCCCCTGCACTTCTCTCTCTCTCTCCCTCTCTTGCGGATTATATTTGCGACTATATTTACTAGAGCGCCAAAGTGAAGGCGATAGCGAGAGAACTATTGCTTTATACTGGCTGCTGGCCGTCTTTTATTGCGGAGCACTGTGTCCCATTAATTTGACGAGCGCCCGTGGCGAGGTAGATTATCGTGAGATCGATGCTGCCCGATACACGGGTACAATTGGATCGAAACGCGATGGACGTGATCCAAACGCAAAACGCGGAGTTGGAGATACTACGATAAAGCGCAGCGGTGCGCAGAGTTGGTCCGCCAGCAGCAAGACCGGACCATATAAGGTTCGCGACGTTCCGCGTCCGATGGAATCCATCGAGGACTGACCTTCCTTCCGTGGCTTCGCTCTGTTCGCGAAACGCGCATCTTCACTAACATAAACCGAAAAGAAATCGCTCGTGGAATCTTCGATGTTGGTAATCAGTTAATTGCCGATTTTCTTATCGTCTATGACTGATAGCATTAATCGTTCAATTGTAGCAAGAATGTCCGATAATAATACGATATATATATTAGCACTGAGACGTAATCCTTGGATTTAATTAAAATAAGAATTATCGTTAATAATACGACGTATGGTGGCTAAAATTAGCTCTGATGTTGCCTTCAGACGTATTTCTCGGTTATGCACAGTTAATTAGCATATGAATTTAATAATAATGCGACATATGCTAGTTCAGATTGATACTAATGTCGCATTACCCGGCAGCGTGATCCTTGAACGTCAAGTAGTTCAATAGGTAATTGGAGCGGCGGACTACGATCTACAGCCGTCATCCAACACGGATCTAACGTGGGCCGGGATCTCCTTGAGATCGCCGCCCATTACTCGCTATTGCAGACACACAGTCCGCGACTCTTGCTAGTTAGTCACTTTCGTACGCAATCGCGGCGCGTGCTCCCGTGACGTCGTGATCTGACGCCGCGAGCAAAGCCGCGATTATGTCACCATGGTATTTAAGCATTTAATGTAGACGTGAAGCTCTGTAGGACTCTCGGGAGGATTGTCGCTACGCGTGGGCAAAGAGATTGCATTCGACTTAATCGCAATGACTTCCGAACTTTAAAACGAGCGCCCACGCGAGTCCTCCGAATACGATCGTATCGATCGAATATACCACGCGATTTCACCGATCTCTAATTGAAACGGATGACTCGCGTCAGCGAATCCTAATTTGGGCGTACGAGTAAATATACACATCTCCTAGTCACACTTAAATCGGATGACGTTTATTTCGCGGAAAGAAATGGGATTTGTCGGACGAGAGTTTTTTTACTTTCTCCTCTCTTCATTGGCATATACGTTTCTATTGGACTTGGTCATATTAAATGTTTGCGTTATCGTATTTGCGTTTCTGGTATTCTTAAGCGAGAGCACGGCCCACGAATTGTTTGAAGAATCCTTTCGACGAGAAGCTATATTAACGAAGAATAATCCCTGATGTTTTAAAAAAAAAAATATTTAGAAATATTCATAACCTTCCGCTTTCAAGGGAACCCGTTTCGAAATTATGACGTAATATATGTCGAAGTTTTCACGTTGTTTGCAGAATTCAATCGGCAGGTTCTCGTTTCGTTGTACTTAACAAAGAAATAAAGGAACGGACGAACGCATAAAATTACGAAGCGCACATTCGGCGTCACGTTTCCGGTTATCGATGGTCTTCCACCGTGGAGTGAAACGTTTATGGAAACGTGCCAGCGAGCGTCGGGCTTGCCAAGATCTCGCGTCGATATTTAAAAGAACGCGAAGTAAAAGTGGGCGTGGCGACTTTGAACGGATTGTCTTTTCTTCTTACGTGCAACGGGGTGTTCCGATCAAGCTCGATACGCTGCATTTTACAACGATTCATCAACGAAAAAAGGAGTTTCTATATAATTTAAGGAAAGTTTTTTCGATAATCACATTCGAAATAATGAAATCGATAAATTTGTCAGAAAAGAGGTTTGAGTTTCTTTATTTATTTTAATATAATTTTTATGGGATAAATTTTTATGATAACTGGAAACAATAAATAAAATTAAACGAAATATAGGCTCTCTAGACTAAATCAAAGGAGATAAATGAGGCAATCGGAGCCAAGCTAATATATTTATTTATTATTATTATTTGTCTGCGCATTGATTACCGCGCTTGGCTCCGATTGCCTCATTTATCTCCTTTGAATAAATAAAAATTGGAGAAAATAAATAAATCTAATTTATGTATCTTTCTTTTCCATAGAGGAATATTCGTAGTCATTAAAATTTGCATACTGTTAAATATACATGTGTTTTCATGGCATTCTCTAACTGGGACATAGATAAAAAAGTTAACTGTGACGGCTTGAATTTTGGGATTTTATTTCGTGTCTTGTGCAAAGTAATATGTGCTAACAATGAAAAGTTCCGTGATAATAAACGGTGGCACTCGGTTGTTTTCTACGGCATGTATTAACGACACACGTTTCGAGGCTCCTGTCGTGGAAACTTAAGCTACACGTAAACGCCAAGTTTAGTGTAATTGTCAATTATTATATGTTACGTAACGCCGGGATTGCCGTCTCTTGAATGGGTTAACGACATTAGATCCGTCAGCCTCTCATCCAGAAAGCGATCCCACGACTATTGTCGGTATAGTGACATAACGTTCTCCGAAACCGCCGTGAAAGACACCGTCATACTTAAATACCTGTATTACCGCACTTTTTGTTTATCTTCGACGTCGTCTTTCAATGCCATCGTAAAATATTTTTGCTTTAAAAATTGGTTATATTGCGTTATAAATTTTAAATACTTCATCGTTAAGTAAAAAAATTTCCCCTGGCATTTCTCTCTTTCCCTTTCGCAGTTATAAAACGCAATTATCCACTAATTAACAGGATATTCATTAGTCAGAAAACGTTTGCAATTTACTTTTCTTCTCTATTTCAGTCGTTTTCTACACTTTCATGCTCGATGTTATTTCTGCCGTAATTAAAGAACTTTCGAGAGCAACATTAATATCTGATACGAGAGGAGAGAGACTCAAATATCAGTCGGACTTGCTTCTCCGTTGACAGTTCGAAAAACTAAGCAACGACGCGCGATTAGAGAGAAAATATCGTACGCGTATTCCGTCGTTGTATGCCTGAAAATCGCTCGAAAGCCGTCCAGCTGCTTTCTCGCGAGAGAGGCTCGTTTGTCAAATTTCCACTGACGAACGCGTCGTTTGGCGCGCCGATGCGGTTCAGCAGTCACAACCAGACACCTTTCTCGGATGTGTCGTGCGCCAACAAAGGATTACATAACACGCCGCATATCTTTGTAAATCACACGCGTGTACGACGCGGCACGTACGGGAGAAAGTGTGTGTACATATTACGGATGCTATTAATCCGCGCCTACCCGAAACGACGGCGAGAGCCGTATATTCTCGTCTCTCGATTATACATTATCCCCTCGCCCTTCGACTTCAGGACTGTCGAGTCAAGCGCAAATCCATAATCCATCAACCGGTTTTTACAAACGGAACTATTAATGATGGAATCGCACGATAAACGTTACCGTTTTGAGCGAGTATTTTCTACAATGTTATTAAACGTTATATCAGCTTCGCCTCCACGCGAATTACATAACGCAAATGAATTTAGAACAATTGCGTTTAAATCTAATTTAAGCGATTACACTTAAGATGAATATCGCACATTCGTTATGCAGGCGTATTTTATGTGAAAAAGAGAAGGGACAGAAGTTTGATATATTTTTAGATTAAATATATAATAAAATAAACTGAAACTATTGATTCTTTAATAGCATTGCGTAATAAAATTATATCCAGCCAGATGTTGGTGCAATATTTTTTCTTATAACATGAAAATTTTTAGTAATAATGTTTCTACAATAATGTAATTCTTATCACATAAACAGATATATTTTAATTTTTATTCTGTAAAAATGTGAGGTGTAAAAGAAAGCAAAAGAATCAAAAGTCGCCCGGGTTAAGATATCTCATTAGTTCAAGGTGAGCCATCTTGCACGCAGTCGAAAGAAATAATTTTTTGTGTTTACTCACCACCAGAAATGCCAGCGCGAACCCCCTCCAGTCCATGGCTAAAATAAAAGAGAAAGTCTTATTAATAACTGGGTCGAACTCGCGCAAGGTACGATCGATCACGCAAACATCGTCTCCGTCGCACGAGAGGCGGCAGATTCGAAGATTCGCCGCTTATTATCAAGCTTGCATGCTCGTTCGAAAAATATCCCTTATCGATACTATTCGCGGCAGTTAACGTCATTAATTAACAAATTTATTAATATAATTTAATCTCTTCTTAAGAAAATATCTTAAAAACGTTATATTTATTAAGAAATTATTATATATATGTATAAATATTATAGTAGAATCTGTACATAACACAATATTTCCAAGTATTTTATTATATATAATTATAAAGATGTGTGACGAATTTTGAAGTTCCGTTTTTCGAATAAGAAACTCCTTGTATTATGTTATCAGAATAAGGGTACGGATGCTTTGTGTATTTGTTTATTTAAAACACACTTTAAAAGACCTAACAGTGAACAGTATCGTTCCGCAAACCGGATCATTCTTTCTTTATTACCCTGTCGCCCTCTCTCCATCGACCTTGAGCTCGTTTCCAATTGTACCCCATATCCTCTATCCTCATACCAGTTCTATCTAATCTAATACAGAAAGGGGGGCCCGTGCAGAAAAACACCTAGCATTCCTCCGTTCTATAAACTCAGTTTGGTACACGACGATATTGCCTCTCGCATTCCTCCCTCGCCTCATTCCACGAATCGCAAGTCCGGAGTAGCTGCGGCCGGGCAAAAAAAAAATAATCGCGGCGCTTCCCCGCATCGTGACGTCACCCCGAGCGAGGGTTAAGGCCAATCTCGGCGTCGAGGTAGCCGGTGAACGTTTTCAGGCGGGTTAGTATCGCCGAGCCCCCCCCCGTTCGGGTACAGGCGCTCGCAGCCCGTCGAGAAAGCGACACGCTTGTTCGCGAAGGCGGCGGCGGCGGCGATGCACGATGCAACGTTCACTTTTTAGTACACCACGATAGGCAACGGCGACGGCGGTGGAGCACGCGGTCGACCTCGACCACCACCGGACCACCATGGTCGGCTATGGGCGACCGTGCGGCCGCCATTTTCGCGCGCCAAGCCCTTTTTCGATGGCCTGGCGCCGGATGTGTATCGCGGCGTGATTTACGAGACCGCCGGAGATCGACATCACGGCGAGGATGTGCCCGTGGTCCCCGCAGCTTCCACCTTTCTTGCGGCACGGGGAGGAGAGGACACACCGGTCGGATCGGCGATCGCGGCCAGGGACGTGTCCCTCGTGGCGCGCGATTCCTCGCGGGGTGCGAGAAAATATTTTTATTTAAAAAAAAACGCAACGTGCATCTTCCGAGAGAAATAAAAGAACGAAATGATGATATATTGATAGCGGATTATTGCCGAGAGAAAGACTGTTGTTATTATTATATATTTAAAATTATTAAAAAAATAAATTATTTGCCTCTCTTCTATACTGGCATAGTTTATAAAATCTTTTTAAAAACATCTTATAGATACATCAATAGAGTCGTATACCAACAAGAACGAATGATTTAAGCAACGAATGCGGACTGGTATCTTGACAGCGGAAACAGCTGTCGCGCAGGTGATTTAAAGTGTCGGTTCGTCTGCGGGAGAATCACTAATCGAAATATTCAAGGACAGTATAATGGTACTTATGTGGGAATTCCACACCTGTAAATTTTCTTCTCTCTGTCTAAAAATTACGGGGAAAATAGCAGTAACTTATGTATTGCATTTTTCATTAAGACTCGAGTTGTTTCTAAACATGAATCCAGCTATATTTACGTACACGTATTATCTAATTCCCATTATTCGTAAACATATTAAAATTCAGCGTAATGTATTGAGTAAATATTATTTAGAAATAATAATCATAATAGAAATAATACGACCAAAAATTAGTAAAAGTGAAACGATTAATTAATATAAGAACATTTTGGCTGCCGGATCTGTGCCAGATATCTGTGCTAAATATAGCATAAAGCGTTGAAGTCACCGGAGACGTCGATGCCTGCACGCCAAGGTGCGCAAAATGAAGAAATTTCCGGAGACTTCAATGTCGCGGTTTCTACAACGATACATAAGTCTGCATTTTTCCTCCTCGCCCCATTCCACGAATTGCACCCTCAATTGCATAACGGGAAAATTATTATCGTCAATTCTACAAGTCAACACTATATAAACACGTATTCGTTTGGAAAATAAATCGAGCATTTGCAATCACTTTGTTGCGCACCATAAGCCCACTCTAACTTCGCTTTCCATATTCATAATAACTTCATAATATAACTTTGTAATATTTATCCGACACGCGGCTTCGTAGAATCCTAAGCCTTGATACTTACATATTTGGCTAAGGCTCGCCCACAACGCGATGAGCTCGACGAACAGGCGAAACCTTGGGCCCGTTTCCGTTGCATAAACGTTTAACGTTTAATGTATTGAAATGGTCGTTAAAGCGACATTATCTATCCGGCCATTAATTAATTGTTGCGCATATCTTTCGGATATTCGTTTATCTAGGGATGCTATCAATGATTTCCCAAAGTTATTTTTATTATGTCGAAGACTATGCCAAATTGTCAAAAATTTTGCCGATCGATAGAAAATAGAAACAATATAATTCCTTCAGAACAGATTTATTTCTGTCTGATTTTATAAAAAGTTTGACTTTATGTAAAATCGAAGAAATATATGCGAATTAGATAGCAACATTTATAAATAAATAAAAATAAAAAATGTATCTTGACATATCTAAAATGCTGTGTATTTATTAAGGAAGTTGTAAAGAGAATTAGAAATGTTGAGAATTGCATAAAATTTAAAATATAATAAATAAGTATATTATAATTGCATCAAATTTACAATTAAATCAGGGTATAAATTGATAGAATAAATTGATATAAAATTAATCTTCATTATTTCTTAACAATTTAATGGCGAATATGTTGCTTTATATACTCTATCTTTTAATCACTTTAATCGAGGTAGCCATTGCAAGCGCGCCGCCCTTGAACATCCGCCAACGTAATCGTTGCGGGATTTCTTCAAGAAATACCGCCATAATTTAGTTCCGACATTTAACCAATTTTAAAAAAATTAAGTAATCAAAATACTTTGTCGAAGCGCCCTGGAAGATCTAAGATCGATTTAACGGAGCAAGAGCGATTTGTAACAATATTCTGTTATTCTGTAAATCAGTGAATGAGAACTCTGCTGCGACGATTTAATATTTGAATGTTTCAGTTTTTTTATTCGTTTTATCATAAATATTCGTAATTATTAAGTATTCATCACGTGGATATGAATCGAACGAGCATGCAAGTTAATCGCACTAATAAATATCTCTATTATAAAGTGCAATTCATAATTTGCTAAATTAATATAACATTGCCATTAATAAAGTAAGAAAGTTATATTAATTTATAATTATAATTAATATAACTATTTCCATAATTTACAAAAAATTTGATAATTGAAAAGACATCCTACAATTTAAAATAATTTTTATAATTAATATGACTACCTAATGTCTTCAAGACATTTCATAATTGAAAAGATATCCCATAATTTGAAACAATATCTAATTATACATCTAATTAGCCTAAAAATTCGAGATTTTTGCGGACAGTAGTAGCTGTGCAACAATAAATGATTCTTACCTGCTGCACCTTTTTCCGAATCCCCCGAGAACAATTCCGGATTACTCGGCGCCGCTTAACGCGACGCTCAACACCGAGAGATTCCCTTTCCGTCGACAGACGGTGTGTCGAGGAGGCGTCGAATCGCCCGAAAGAGCTCCGCGCCGTGATAACGCCCTCGAAATCAATCCGGCGTGGACGGCGGATCTCAGCCGCGACGGATCGTCGGCGATTTTGTCAGGTGTCGAAAACGCGTCCTCGCCGGCCGCAGACTCCACCCACCGTACGCCGACATCCCAGAAGGATTGCCACCTCTCTCAGTTTTCGCCTCTTTACGTCGCAGTTTCTTCCGCACCGTTCCCGAAAATTTCACTAATTTCCCCGCTTCTCGCGAGCGCGCTCGGCTTCTCCCTCGAGCTTCCTCTCCTCGATCGTTCCTCCAAAAACCGTACACTTGACGCGCGATCTTGATCGCTTCTCGTGAAACTAATTCAATTTGGCGACGAGCCGATTATCCGGACGTGGCTGCTGCTCCCCCCTCGATCAGCTGAATCGTTTGCACAGGCGACGACGCCGCACGCGCGCGGCGCCGACCTTTTCGAACGGCACCCTCCTCGCGCGCGATAGGTGTCCTCCG
>NW_020219477.1:0-2637 GCF_003070985.1 Temnothorax curvispinosus | reverse complement strand
GAATAATACGACCAAATGCATATTTAATCGAAGATCTTGACGGTCAAGCAATTGGTGTATTCAATGCGAGGCAATTAAAACCACACCGAGAAGCAAGATTATACGGCGAAGAAGATATGCGGGAGGATGCCGATAATCCCGACGACGAAATGATTGAAGCGAATCAACCGAGACGAGTCGGAAATGACGGGGAGTCCGATTACGAAGATGAAGAATACTCGGACGAATACGATGACTACGATGATGATCGGACACCATCGGACGAAAATGACGACATCGACGATGAGAACGACGAAGAGGAGGAGTTTCAAAGGTCATATTACGACGAAAGTGACCGTGACGCAATCACCAATCGCGAAACGGTAGGCGACGACGAGATGGAGGCGCGAAACCGAAGACCGCAGGAGTGGTGGAACATCGACGATGACGACGTTGACGGGGATGACCGAACATACGATGGTGGGGATGAAGGAGCTGAGCGAGCAACCGACGAAGAGGCGGAGCGAGCCGGCAGTACGTTAGCGAGCCGCGCGAGAGACGCAAGTCGAGCGCCATTCGGACGGCAGAGCGACGATACGAACGAACGTGACGAAAATCGTGACGATTCGTGGCGCGAGCAAAGTAATCGTGCGAACGAACGACGGAGATCACCGATCCCGTGGATCGATCTACGATCACCAGCAACACCGGCGAGCGTGGATAGATCGGGAACGAGAGAAACGGTGGAAATTAGTGATCTCGAAGTGGCGACAAGTGGGACAAGAACGAACGGCAACGAAGAAATAAACGATTCTGATCGTGTGTGGCGAGACATATTGGATCGATTGCTGTTATCGTCCGACGACGAGAGACGAGTAATCGAGCCGCAAAGATCACAACAGCGGAGAAATCGCGACGACGAGCAAGACGATCACGAAATTGTGACAGTTTCGAGTTCGGATCGATCGAGCATTGTGGAATTGAACGCAATGTGGATCGACATCGACGACAGCGATGCCACCACGGTGGACTACGAAGACTTTTACCAAGGAATCAAAGCTCACAGCAGTGTGCAGAGAGAGGGGAAAATATGCATTCGAACGACGAAGCGCAATGGCCAACTAACCCCGGTGAGTGAGATGACCGATGACGATAACGATGGCAACGGTGAAATTGAACAACCACCACCACCACCACCCCAACCACCACCACCACCACCAGCAGCACCAGCAGCAGCAGCAGCGAATCCAGGAAAAAGGCGACGATCGCACGAAGACCTGCAACAAAAAGAAAACAATGTAGTGAACATCACGATTAAGCAAGAAATGTCGTTTAATTGTGCGCGAAGTGACAATGACAATGTTAAAAACGCGAACGCGAAAAACAATAATGACGCGCGAGCGAGAATGACGGGGAGCGCGAAAGTGAAAATAAAACGTAAAATGAATCGAATGACAAAACCGCGCAATCCAAAAACATTGAAATGGCGTGCAAAAGAACGCGCGAAAAATAAAAAACGCGATAAAAACGGAAGATTTACGCGGATATACGATTCGCGAAGCGTTAAAATTAAAACGACGCGAACGCGAATTATACGACACCCGGTATATCGAGACGCGGATAGACGGGGCAAGCGGAACAATCGAGGTTCGCAACCCGAACAACGAGGGGCGCGCAAGGCGTCGACGGGCAAACGGAGCACGGCGAGTGATACGCGCGACAACCGACGAGCGGCGCGCGCAACGCGACGAACGAGCGTGGCGCGGAAACGGAAGGAGAAACCAATTCGCGAGCAACAGCCGAAACGCGAACAACGAAGAGTAACGTTAGCCACAATGGAAAAACGAATTGAGGCAAATCGCGAACGACGTGAAGCCGTAGTGCGTAAATTAAATAACAATACGGTCGCGGAAGAACAGAGACAAAGAGCGCGACTAATATTGGAATTGGCCGAGGCGTATGTGGATGCTTTGCCAACAGACCCATACGCAAGTGACCATGACTCGGTGCGCGAGGAACTCATGGAAAACCAAGAAATCGTCAGACGGATATTATATCTGGAACAACTCAGGGGAAGACCGAACAATGTGTGCGAAACGGTGCGCGTAAAACGTGAAACGGACAACGAAATCGTGGCGGAAGCGACGATAGCAATGGCGGCGCGATACGCGAACAATGCTAACGAGGTGCCGTACGAAATCACGATTCAAGTGAACGGTCGTGAGATCAAAACGTCCGCAAGAATACGCGAACCGAACGACGCAATGGTCGAGGTCGAATCGCGAAAGAAGGTCGACGACAACAACAACAATGATAAAGTGACAGAGATTCTTGGTAATGCAATACCGAGTACGAGCGGATTCGCAGAATTAGCCAAAGCGAATACCGAACCGCGAATAATATACAGCGACGATGATGACGACGACGACGATGAAAATGGCGACGACGACGACGATGAAAATGGCGATGACGACCGAGACAACATCGACCAGGACGACGTAGACGAGGGCGACGACGACAAGAGCGGAGCGGTCAACGAATTCGAAAACGATGACGACGAGCACAACGATGACGACGTAAAAGATGTCGGCGACCAAGCAAAAAGCGAACTGACAAGCGAAAAATCTGGAACAATGGTGGAAATGAGCCACGAGCAGA
>NW_020219476.1:92850-131640 GCF_003070985.1 Temnothorax curvispinosus | reverse complement strand
GGTTATCAAAATTATATAATATTAAATTATTGTCAGCTGTATGTATATTTAATTACGCCTTACAAAATTACAGCATAGAGATGCAGGCGCGGACGGTGGCGACCAGTCTCTAATCTCGTTCGGCTCCTGCTTGGAGGAGTTCGGCGTTAGGCCGTTTATTGAGTGCCGCGGCTTTGGCTTTTGCAACTATTTCGCCACATCGTACTGGCTGATAACCATTCACGACGACAACATGTTCCGCAACAGAGTAATTTCTTTATTTTAAGTATCAAAAGAATTTAAACCAGATATAGGAAATGATGTAGAGAAAAACTTCAGTAATATATTATATTTTCTTTCTTTTTCTACATTATAAGCAAAATTAAAAGAGCAGTACAAGTTAATTTATGTTATAACTCATTTTCATTCATTATAATCACTAGACAACTTATAATACAATACAGTACATAAGTTACATTCTATCATATGGCTGTCTTCTAAAAAATATAAAGAAAAAGTGCTCATGTAACATATCAATGTGTAACATGTTATATATATATATATATATATATATATATATATATATATATACTTACAAACTACAGTATCATGAATCGCATAAACTTAATGTTAGATCCTAGAATTACTTTACAGATGTGAGTTTTGATAAGCCCTCCACTAGGCTAACATAAGCTGTATACTCGTAGCATGTGCTCAAATCGATCAGTTTTTCTGCAAACTCATTTGAAATCCCTTTCTCCTCGAGGTAGTTCATCAGTAGGTCGTACAGATACTGTAAAATAAATAGTGCTTTATTTAATATAATAAAGAAGCTTAATTAACACTTATATGGGATTGTCTTGTTTGTGCCTATGACTAGTTATAGAAATATTAACTATTAAAGAAAAAAGAGAATTAAGAAAACATATTAGTAACAATTAAAGATTTAAAATATGTCACAATCTTAATTCAACGCACACATGAAAGAAGATCATGAATTAGCTTTATAAGACTGTTTATAATTTCCCAAAGATCAATAATCAAAGTAACGATTAATTTTTTAAAACTTTTAAGTATCAAAGCGATATTCTAGAAAAGCAAAGTACCGGTTATTAAGTTTCTGAAGATTAACGATATTTATCACTATATAAAATTAATTAATAACGTTTTTAATTATTAATTATATTAATTTTTGTTAAATAATTATCATGTTAGAAAAAAATAGAGATAGGATATAAATATTTACACCATCGATGATCTCACCAGCTACAGAGTATACCTTATCGCTGTGTTCTCCTTCATACAGCATGATTTCATTGATGCCAAATATGTCATCTGCAAAAAAGAAAGTTAAATTACAATTTGAAAAAACATTAAAGAAACAAATAATATAAACTAATAATACAACAAATGAAATCGCATATCGATTTTATCTGTAGCATTTAATTATAATATACGAAAGAGTGATCTCACAATACCAAGAAATAATTATCAAGATAAAATTAAGAGGTCTTTTTGTATTCAATATTTTAAAAGAGAAGATATAACAAGTGTACATACTATAATTATCATCTGCACCCGATGCACCAGGTTGATTATTAAAAGAACACGTGAGACCTAGAGTCTGATTACCCCTCACTATATCTATATACTGTAAAAGTCGGTTTGCTCTTCATTTCGCCAATTTCTACATTATCACTAATAGGATTCGTTTCCTCTTTGGCATCCACATCCACTGATGTATAGTTCACGTTAAACGAAATATGAATACTAGAAAAAAATAGCATAGATTTAATATATCAAAAATGTACGGAATAATCCATAAGTCGATATGGCAAAACTTTCTATATCTTATAAACAATATATCTTATAATCTTACAATATATATCTACGTATCTGTATAATTTCCACCAAATCCTTTCTCCGAAATCATTAAAAGCTTTTCAACGTTAAATATAAATACTAACCTTTTCACGATAAACATTTTCGGAGTATGTTGTCATGTCGAGTCATGTAGAATTTTCACACTACTGCCAATAATGTCTGTTCTTTTTCGCTACACTTCTGAACTAGTGCAATAAGTTCACTTGCTGTACTAGTGCAGAAGTGCAGCAAAAAAAGAACATTAATACAAAGATTTATTTAAATTACAAGAAAACCGACTTTTCTAAATAAAATTTTCAATCAAGATGTCATCCCCAAATGATTTCCAATCGATTCCATTTATAATAAACATTAAACATAGTTGCTATCTGCTAACTTGACGCTTGATAAATTTTGTTAATAACAAAAAAACTATTCTTTCCCAAATGTTTAAACAATTTTCCCAAACTTCCCCAAATGATTCCCAAATTATATGAACAATAATAATCCAAAAATATTCAATTTGTCTGCTAACTCTACGGCGGTCGACTCGGGTCGCATCATGGACGTGGAATACATACATACATATCTATTATGTATTTCACGTCAATGATGCTAGAGTCCTGTATACATGATGCGACCCGAGTCAGTTGAGTCGCAAATCGAAAACGCCACGGACTCTACTTATACTGTGACGTGATGTTTGTGTGTAATATTAATTTAAGTTAGCACGTCTCTTCTGCTTGTTTTTATGGTTGTATCATGCTATATTTTCTGCACTTAAAATGAAATAATGATATATTAATTAGATGTTGAAGAAAAAAGAGAAAAAATGAGAAGTGCTAAAAGTTCAGTTATAAAGAACAAATGTTTCTCTGATGTACGGAGTCTGTCGAATTGAGTTATCTCAATATAGTATATGTTTTATAGTTTTATGTATGTATGTATATATGTAAGCAGAAAGTACTCATTTAGTGATTGCATTATTATCTGCTATCATTTGTTATAAACAACAATGGCGTGGTCAAACTATCAACGTACTTTAGCTATACTTCAAATAGTTACAGGCTCGTTTAATACTTTATCAGTTAAGTAAGTATTTTATATATGTACGCAAATTAATTATATATATACATGTATACGTATATATATATACGTATATATAGCATAAAGAATAAAATCACAGTACAGAAGAAAAATCAATCAATCAATAATCAAGTTTTACTGATGTTAGAATTTGACTTTAAATTTATTTAGATATGCAGATCGACAAGTTGTACTTGGTGAAGATGAACAGCTCAGACATTTTAATCATCCCTTTATGCAATCGTTATTTATGTTTTTTGGAGAAGCTCTTTGTTTTTTAGCGTTTAAAATTTTTTATTATTATTATAATCGGCGAGGCGTAAGTATTCATGATTTTTGTTTTCTGAATAAATTAAATTGTATTATATACTATATTAATTTGTTCACAGGATGGCTCCATAGATAATAATGTGCTCATTAAGGGTACAAGGGTTTTTAATCCTTTCATTTTACTAGTACCTGCATTATGTGATATGTTTGCAACATCCATAATGTATATTGGTCTGAACATGACTTACGCAAGTAGCTTCCAAATGTTGCGCGGATCAGTAATTATTTTTACAGGAATGCTTTCTATTGGGTTTCTTAATAGAAAATTGGGAGTAAGAGAATGGATAGGCATTGGTTTTGTCATAACAGGTTTAGCATTTGTTGGCGTTAGTGATATATTAACATTGGAAAACAGTGATATTAGTGCAAATTCTGTAATCACTGGAGACTTACTTATTATATTTGCTCAGGTACATTTTTTATTATTATTAATTTATCACTATTATATAAATCTAACATATAAAATTTAGTAATTATAATTATGATTTAATTATACTTACATACCCAGATAGCCAAATGTTGTGAGTTTGCTGCCATGTTGCTAACAAGCAGCTTGTCGTTGGTAATGCAACTAATTTTGATAAATTTGGGACAAGGTGAGACAGCATTATGTTTGTCGGATTGAACTCATATGAATTATATTTCTATTAACAGCAAATTGATTGCAACGTGACAGCATCAATTTGTGAGGGATTTGTGACAATTTAATATTGTCAACACTTCGTTAGCAACGAGATACAATTAAAAAACTTCATAGCTTGACGACATTATATATTATAACGGATGGAAATCATTATATATGTGTTGTTGCCGTCACGTTTGCATCATGATGCTCAAGATGGAACGATGAATCATTCATTGCTGTCATGTTGCTGACATGTTGCAGACAACATAACGTACCAATATTGCGGACCGTTTGCTCTTGAAATTGCGTCAACTGATTGTATGTATAAGCAGTCATGTAGCTGTATTTCTAACGTGTTCTATTTCAATGTCAACAAATTTACAGCTAATATATGAAAACACATGCAATGCATTAGTTTGCTCAATATGCTCTATTACGCTTGGCTATCTGGGTAGTGTGAAATATCTGAGCATACACTAATAAATATGTTCACTCTAATAAAATAATTTCCAAATTTAAATATATAAGGTAATAACAGCTGTTCAAATGGTTGTCGAGGAAAAGTATGTGGGACAACAGGATATTCCTGCGCTACAAGCAATTGGATGGGAAGGTTAGTACAGTTTGTATTTTTCTCCATATGTTAGATTTATTAATATTAATATTTGAACTCTATCTAAAAAGAGTATTTATTTATTATTTTTATTTTATCACAATATTTTTATAGGCATCTTCGGATTTATTGGTATTTCTATTGCTATAATCCCTCTCAATTACATTACTGCACCACCACCTTTTGCGGATAATTCACGTGGTACACTTGAAGCCACTGTAGAAGCTCTTACCCAAATAGGAAGCAATAGCAAATTATTGATAGCAGTTATCGGTCAGTCTATCATTTTTCTTTTCAATTTTCTTTGTGATTATCAATTTCCTGATTTTATCACAAACTATCATTTGGAATTGCAGGTATTGCATTTAGTATTGCTTTTTTTAATTTTGCCGGTATTAGCGTTACTAAGGAAATGAGTGCTACAACGAGAATGATTTTAGATAGTGTTCGAACAATTGTGATATGGGTCTTTTCTTTAGGGTTTCAATGGCAAGTTTTTCATTATATGCAGGTATGATTAGAAAGAAAAGTATAATTATTAATAGTATTAATATATATATTAATATTCTACTAATATATATATAATATATAACAAGAAACATCCTAAAATTTTTTATTACAGCTTATTGGTTTTGTAATTCTTTTAATCGGTATGGCATGTTACAATAATATTGTTATTCCGCAATTAATTCGAAAATATCGATGTCATCTGGGACGTCATACATTACCTGAAAATGAAGATCATATTATTAATACTGCTGCAGATGACGTGCAAGAAACAACATAAATATCTATATAATTTTAGTATATTAAGTTGTAATTATTGCTAATGTTAATTGTTTTTTACAGATAATTATTATTATATCAACAAAAAGACTAAGATAAAGACTTTACAAAGTAAGATTTATAGTCTTACGATCTAAAGTAATCGCGCGCGATTTGTTACTTATATCTGTCTTATTATTAAGAAACATATTATTAACAAACATATATAGAATTATTATACATCTGTATTTTCGTCTTTTGTTAAGATGTAAATAAAAATGAGAGAAGTACAGAATTAGATTTATCTTTGATACAAGTAGTAAATATATAATTTTAATTAATTGAAACTAAAGCAATTTAAAATTTAAATGATATACTATACATATGTATATGTCTGCGTGGAAGAAAGCATGTGAGTTCATGCACATACCCAGTAAACAATTTGTCAGCAAATTGTAACCAAATTGACACCAAATACGCGCAAAACTTGTCGACAAATCCGGTGCGATCTGTGTCTGCAATACGCTTGTGTTTTGCTAGCAAAGCTTGTGTACATGACTTGACACCAAATTGAGGCCAAATATCGAGCAAAACAGGGCAGCAAAAGTTCCACGGCAAATTTGCGCCATATTGTGAACAAAGCTTGCCAACAAAAGCTCGACAGCAAATTTGTGCCAAATTGCGAGCAAACCTTTACGAAAGAACTTGACGCCAAATTAACACCAAATACCAAGCAAAGCTTGCCAGCAATCAAATTGCAAATTGTTGACAAATTGCTATCAAAGTTTGTTGACAAAACCCGACGCCAAATTGATATCAAATATCAAACAAGATTTGAGAACAATACTTAACAGCAAATTGGCACCAAATACAGAACAAATCTTGATGACACAGGTTGACGCCAAATTGCAGCAAGCCTTGTTACGTAGCCATTAATAAATACTAAAATATATCTTTTTAGGGAAAATTAAAAGTATTAAATTATAAAAAACATACTTATAATTTTTTATTAATTTACAATTTTATTGATTTATTGATAAATTATTTTATACATATGTTAAAAGAAATCGTTATATTTGTAAAACATTATAAAACATTTATAAAATTTAACGGTGGCAATAAAATAATTAATTATATATTAATTACAGTAAATGTTATACAATGTGAATTTATAAAATACCTTTATGGGAAATTTTTTTCCTCATCGTTCTTTTGGTTCTCGTTGTTCTTATCACTATTCTCGCAATTTTCAGAGTTATCATCGTTGTCATCTGAATGAGCCTCGTTTGCCGGTGTGTCTGTTAATGTTAAATATATCTCTATAATTATCGTTATTCTCGAAATCAAAGTGTTCAGAGTAGAGGAGACCGGGGCTAACTCGACACTATTTTTTTAAAGGCAATTTTTAATATTTAATTAAAATTTTTAGGCAAATTCAATGGTATATATTTAAAGAGTGTTCCTTCAGGTACAAAATTGATTCAGAAAGTTTTGCTGTACGTCGCTTTGTTTTGCCGCTAGGAAAGGAAAAGTGACGCGAAGACAAATTTTCGAATTGAAAAATGCCGGGGTAAACTCGACACCCCGCCGCGCCGGGGCAAACTCAACACTTTGTCTGATCGACACAATTTGATCTGGAACTTATTTCTTGCTGTCTGAAAATAAAAATACATTGTTTATTGTGTACTTAAAAAGTACAAAAATTCGGAATGAAGTAGCTAGCCGACGAAACGGCGTGGTGTTGACTTTGCCCCGGACGTCGTTTTTCACTTTTGTCACTTTAAAAACATAAAAATTTTAAAAATATCCAAAAACGATTATCGGATTCATATAGAGCATCAAATTTCTCATGAAAATCACTTACATATAGGTTTGCAAGAGTAAAGCTCGATGAAAGAGTAGAAATTTTCGAGAGATCAGAAAAATTACTTTTCACCATCAAAAACGCTTATGTTGCGCTAAAAATTACACCATAACTTAGAATGTCATCAAATCCCGTTGATAATACCAGCACATAAAGACGCATTTACAGTAGGAAAAACAAGTTTCTGCGATAGATTTAAATTAGCAAAAAGTCTAGTGTCAAGTTTGCCCCGATGTCGAGTTAGCCCCGGTCTCCCCTACTCAAAATGATCAGAATTATTAGAAAATGCAGAATGGTAAGGAAGTTCGGAATGATGAAAAAGTTAAGAATAATGAGAAAGTTCAGATTCTTTTTGATTATGAAGAAAATCTGGTATTACGGAACTTTGGCTTTTTTAACGGAAACATGTGCTTGCTGAATATGCGATTGATCGAATTCAATTAAAGAATCTGTTGAATTGAGTTTTTCTACAACTTCAACATTCACTTTCTGCTTTTTAACTTTCTTGGAAAGCTTATGAAACGGTGTTTTTTGGCATGTTCTAAAATAAACTGCAAATAAATTTAAATGTTATATTTACATAAAATACATATATTTCAAAATATATACTATTTTTACTCTTTAAAAACATTTATTTTTTCAGATTTTTTACTGCACAATCACTATAACAAATGTGTTAATGGAAAAAAATATTAATTAAATTAAAAAAACTAACAGTACAAAATAAACTATAGGATAGAAGGCTGGCTGATTTTCGAGTTATAAAAAGGTCATCAACTTAAAGAGTGAGAACAAATGTTCATAGGCAAATGGCCCCATTTTTTACGCATTTGATTTTGGTCATAAAGTAGGTACCAAACGAAAGGTCTCGTCAATCTGATTACAGATATGTCAGTCTCAGAGCGTACTTATTTACCGTTCCAGAGATATCGGGCTCCAAAAATTCCAAAACCGGCGAAACCAGTAGCGCAGAGACCATGAAAGCTATCGGTCTCCTCAAAAAGACAATAAAGATTATTCTCTCTGACCCGAGTCCCGAGTCGTATATCCTACCCCGAGATTGACATTACCGAGAACGTTCATAACAGGCATCATCTATTGGTTTTGGAATTTTTGGAGCCCGATATCTCTGGAACGGTAAATAGGTACACTCTGAAACTGACATATCAGTAATCAGATTAACGAGACCTTTCGTTTGGTACCTATTTCATGACCAAAATCAAATGCGAAAAAAATGGGGCCGATCTTGTTTTCACTCTTTAAAAACAAAATTTCGTTTAATTAAACAAATTTTAAATACAATTAACGTTTTACGTTTCAACTTTATATACTTAGTCTTCTTCAGAAACTTGATACATAAGAGATAATACATAAAAAATAATTAATAAATAAAAAAAAATAAAATTGCTATAGATAAAAAAGATAAAGAATAAAGCCGCATACTTTGGACTGACTTGCCAGAAACGTAGCTAAGATTTACACTATGACATAGTATAGACCTTAGCCACAATTAATGTATATACGAGTCGTCAAAAATAAAATAAAATAAGTCAAGTAATAAAATTGTTACTATTATCTATACTGTTGTTATTAATATCAAACAATATTATTTATTATTTGACAGTGTAAAATTGTAATGCATATATTAAAATTACATTAGGGCTAGAATATAAACCAGAGCCACAAGTATGAGAGCAATTCCAAGATGTCAAGACGAGAATTAACCAGATCTTACAGGACGGAATTAAGGAGTCTGGATTACTGATTGAAATCAAAGTAAGAAAAGAAAAGAAAAGAAAAAAGAGGGGGGCCTCTGCATTTGTCTACGAGATCAATTCTAGGGCTAGAATATAAACCAGAGTCACAAGAAGGAGATCAATTCCAAGATCAATGTCGATCTTCCAATATGGCGTCCCAATTGAGAATATCAGAAGAGCCCTGCTCGCTGGACCGGACTCCTTGCCTCAGTCCTCCTTCTCGGACGCAAGCTGCCGCAGCTCTCCTTTTTCTGGCGTGAGCTCTCCTTGGGAAGTCGAATCTCGCTCGGTTGGTCTCCAAAATACGTGCCGCTTAGCTCAATCAGTTACGAAAGAAAGAAAACGTACTCTTCTCGTCCGAAGAAACGCAGCAAGAGCGGCCTTGACACTGAACGAGTACAAGGAAGAAGGTGGGGGCGCTTTGAAAGCGGCGACTAGGGTTCCTATTGGGAATGGCTAAACTGCGATACGCTATCTGGTGGCGAAAACAGAACTAATAAGAGTAGGTCGCCGGCTGCCACATAAATAAATTAACTTAAAAACTATTAGACCGAATTTGTATTAAAACCATATAAAATAGGGGTACAATATTCCGGAGAGTGCTATAAAGTGTATAGTTTTTCGTTATCTCTTTTCTGGAAACCGATTTTTTTAATTTTTTTACTCGTAAAAATTAGAAAAATTAAAAAAATCGGTTTCCAGAAAATTGGTAACAAAAAACTACACACTCTATAACACTTTCTGGAAAATTCTACCCCTATTTTATATACTTTTGATAAAAATTCGGTCCAATAGTTTTTAAGTTAAAAACGGCCAAACATACACCACCCGTAAGAATTTTATATAATAGTATAGAAGAGTAGGTCGCCGGCTGCCACATAAATAAATCGAATTGCGGCATGAAGGCGTCGAATTGGTAAAATTGCATATTTCACTTATGGGCAGTCTCATTTTAATTACTGAAATCTATATATATAAAGAAAAATGTCCTGACTGACTGACTGACTCATCAACGCCCAGCCCAAACCCCTGAATCGAATTTTTATCAAAACTATATGAAATAGGGGTAGAATTTTCCGGAGAGTGCCACTATGTGTATAGTTTTTTGTTACCGATTTTCTGGAAACCGATTTTTTTTATTCTTCCAATTTTTCAATTAAAAGAATTAGAAAAACCGGTTTCCAGAAAATCGGTAACAAAAAACTATACACATAGTGGAACACCCCGGAAAATTTTACCCCTATTTCATATACTTTTGGTAAAAATTCGGTTCAGGGAATAAGCACATACGTCGTATTGTAGAGTGACAAGTGACCTACTCTCTCCGGCCATTTTGCCTTGTGACGTCACGACCGCCAATCCCAATAAGGGAGTTGGGCAGATACCGTTGCCCGATTGTGATTGGCTCCGCCATTTTCCTATTAACTTCTGGTAGTTCCGGCAACACCGGCACAGCCGCACAGCTTGGCAATCTTGGCATAGCTATCATCGATGATCAACGCAATAACGTGATAAGTGCTGTATATTATTCACATACGAAGAAAACTGTTTATATTGAAGGTAAATATTGTGTAATTGTAATAGATAATTAAAGTGAAAGTGATGGAATATAAAATACCCCCCGTATATAAAATACCTTGTGATTAATGTGAAAAATAGAAAATGCTGCATTGTGTAGCTTTTGGATACTACAATTCGCACAAAAAAGGCGCAGTAATGCATATTTTTCCACGAGATTTGCAACGTAAAGAAAAATGGATAGAAAATGCTTGTGGACCTTCAGGATTCAAATACTGTAGAATTCCAAACGAAAATTCATATTTATGTGAGGTACGTTTTCTATTTATGAGGAGTTGATTTATTAGCGATTTATTATTGTCCACAAGCATGAGGATTCTGACGACGTACAACGTAATATATTTCATTTTTAATATACTGTTCCATTTTATAGTTCTATTTCACGGTTGACATGTATAAGAAGGAATGTGTTGATGGCTGGAAAAAATTGAAATTATCTGCTGTTCCAACGGTTTTTGGAGAACTTGTCATTCAACAAAATAAAAAAAAATGTTGCAGGTAAATAATATATCAATAATATTTGTTTTTAATTAATTCGTCACATTCAATAATATTAACACTCATGGCTTATTTTTTTTTTACATCAGTATATCATATACGACAGAAATTTGTAAGTCATATTTGCACAGTTTACGTTGTTTGTTTTGCTAAATATTGGTATTTATATTTTAGCGTTTATACTACATAAGCTACAGAAATCGTAGTAGCTTCTGAATTAACAGCTCAGGGGATGAAGGATATGTTCCCAATATCGAAGCTGTTGCAGAAATTGAGATATCTAATCTAGTTCAGAGAGAGAAAGAATTTCTCTCCGATACTAAACTCACTGGTATTCGATTAGATATTACCATTCCTTCAGGAAGTTCCTCATTCTGGCGAATCAGCAATTTTGATGGCTATTAGGTAATATTTTAAAAATAATTTTACATTTATTGCAGTTTGTCCAATTTTGTTCCGAAAAAAAATTGATAAAAATATTTTTTTTATGTTGCCAGGTATTTACAGAATGTTGCTTACTCACGGTAAGCTATGTATGGGCAAAGAAATATTGGCAACGAAAGTACTACCGTTTCTGTTGCCTCTCTGCATAGAACAAAATCTTAGCATGACACAATACGAGGCACTTTCCATGCTAGTCGATATGATAAATCGAGTAACCAGCGAGCATCGAGAGGCATTACGACAATTGGATTCGGTGCGCCGTGAGACGCAACAACTCGATCAGGCACTTTCTCAAGTGACGTCGCCCACTTTTATGCAAAACAACAGTCTAAGCGACATTAATCTATCGCCTCAAGTTCTATCCCCAAACGCACAGTAAATATTGAAAATGGATTAACCATCGAAGACAAGTACAGGTTTGTCTCAGCTGTTTTCAAAAATTTCATATTTTACTCGACATACTAATTGCTATTTACATTGATTTCTTTCCAGATTAATTCAACAGCAAGAAACGCATCAAAGATTGCAGTCTCAATCTATGTTGACTCCTATAAAGCTGCGCCACAACCTGTAAAGTCACAGCCAAAGGATTTAATAACTGCGACTTTGTTAAAAAACAATCTAGACGAATTAAATCTGTCTATGTCAAGATCGACCATGTCACAACCGGATTACTCGGCTACTAAAAATGCATATAAATATAACTACATTGGTCTAACGCAATCGCAATTTTTAACATCTCCAACGCTAAATTCGCAAACAACATTGAATAGGCCAATGAATTGGAATTCCAATGGAATGAACGCGCCCATGAACTGGAACTCGCCACAATCTACCTTGATGTGGAACTTTATTATTCCCCAGAATAATGTAAATTTTGTACCACAACCAGAAGTTAAACCAAACTTAAACTTTCCTGGAACTTTGCAACCTCTTTTGTCGCCCAGTAATATTCAAACCAATACGAACAAACCTAATTCATCCACGCAAGACATCATGGATTTGCTTAGTTAATAGATTTAATTCTAATACAAAAATATTTGGACAATTTATTTCTAAATAATATTTCAGCAAAAAAGCAGCGTTATGAGTAATCATTTTGCGCAATAAAATTCCTCTCAATTAAATGATGCAATTATTGTACAATATTTGCGTAATTTTCCTATAGGAGTATAAATTGATTTTCATATAACATAATTATACGTATAATTCAGAAAGAAAGTTTCTTGTATTATAAAATAAAATACATATTTATCTCAAGTTTACTATAGAAATTTTTATTTTCCTTCTTCCCTCGTTGTTAAAAGTATAATTTTGGTTTACTAATAACTTTTATTTTTGCTGTTAACTGTAATAAATGTGTTAAATTTATGATGGCTTCAATATTTTTACTGTCATCTTAGGTTAAGTTTATAACTTCATCAATCTTTCATTTATTCTTCTTTCATTTATTTTTATCTTCTATTTTATATATATATTCTTCTATATTAATATACATATTACGTTTGCTACAATAAAGTTATAATAGCCTTTTTATACGTTGCATTATCATTTCATATAGTTGCGATACAGGATTTAAAATTTGCCGCTCTTTATACGCTGAAGAAGGAAAATGGCGACTTCCGCCACATTTGCCTAACTCCCTTATAGGAACCCTAGCGGCGACTCATGCGTCGCGCCATCTGAATGAAACGATCGAGCGTTTGCAAAACGCGAAGGAATTCGAGCGCGTCAATTTGTTCTTATGTTTTGTTACCAAAATTTGCTCAATATTTGGCATCAATTTGGTGTTAGGTTTAGTCCTTTAACAGCAATTTGGTGACAATTTGTTATCAGGTAGTTGCTAAGCTTTGCTTGGTATTTGGCGTCAATTTGTTCTCAAGCTTTGTCACCAAAATTTGCTCAATATTTGGCATTAATTTGGCATTAGATTTTGTCAACTAATTTTAGCGGCAATTTGATGCCAATTTGTTATCAGGTACTACTAAGCTTTGCTCGATATTTGGTATCAATTTGGCGTCAATTGTGTACGCATGTTTTGCTACGTCGTATTTGCTAGCAGTTTGTCGACAACATTTGATAAAACAAATTTTGATGCAAATTTGTACCATTTCTGAAACCAAAATTTGTAGCAAGTATTTGGCATTATTTGTTTGAACAGACTTGGCTATCTGGGTATAGAGCTCTTTTCTTTTGAACCCCGCACTAAATCAGTGGAAAATGGCTCTTGGTCGAATTGGCTGAAGTTATTGGCCTTATATAGCATGTCCGACTAATGATACAAGAAAGGTTTCCTTACATTTCGGAAGAGTATTAAATGTTCATATATGTGCAATATATGTAGATTCTTGATACACACACTCCCACATACCTCCTTCCAAACACACATATACAATACCTATAGGGTGTCCCACTTTAATTTTTACACCGTAATAATTCAAAAACATGGCGTTTTGGTAAAAAGTGTTACAAATAAAAGTTGTAGGGTTTTAAGATGGCCGTTAGGTGAGTCACCTAGATTTTGGGTGCGAGGTTTACTTTAGGCCCAATAAGGCTGAAATCGGTTTTTTAAGTAAAAACTTCCATTTTTTATTGTACTAGACATCCACAGACGCACGCTACGTGCGCGCTATTTATCTTTAATATTTCACTGTTATTATTACACTATTAACCGTGCTATTAACCACACAACTGTCAAAGTATGCCATGACAGCTACTCATGAAGTAAGCGCAGAGAGAGAACCAATCGGCATCGCGGAAAAGCGACAATACTTCGATAGATTCGAGTATCGATAACATACTCTTTTTAGAAGAAGACAAGACACCACAAACGCGCGCTATTTAGCATTAATATATTATGCTATTACTATTACATTACAGTATTAACCCCTTGATAAACACAATTCTGTCAAAATATGCGATAATCCCTTATAGAAATGTATCACTAGTGAGTTAGTGATTAATTACTTATTTTGAGTACTTAAATTACTGATGTACAGTAATTTCTTGTGATTCAATTACTGAGCTTGTAGTGATTACAAGTACTTCAATATTGAAGATTTCAGTGATTAAATACTGCTAATATTTAACATTAGTATTGAAATATTGAGGTATAATACTGCATCAGTGATCAAATATATTAAAGATTTCAGTGATTAAATACTGTTAATATTTAACATTAGTATTGAAATATTGACGTATAATACTGCATCAGTGATCAAATATATTAAAGATTTCAGTGATTAAATACTGCTAATATTTTACATTAGTATTGAAATATTAACGTTTAATACTGCATCAGTAATAAAATATTTATACAAAACACTGATAAGAATTTAATTACTAAGGTAAAGCATTAACATTAGTATTTCAATATCCAATAGTATTTCAATATTCAAAATTGAGTGCTTCAATTATTGTTGAAACTTCCTATGTGTATTTTCCGAAATATTATTTTCTTTTTGAGGCTCAAAGCATAAGTATTGCTTTCAAAAATATTTAAAAAATTTGAGGATTTTCTAGCAATGAAAACTATGACATATGCGATGAAATGGGTTTAAATATAAAGTATATAAACATTATTTTAACTGTGATTTAAGTAAGGAAGAGTAAATAATGTACATGTTTAATGATATTAAGGATAGGTGCATAATCAATGAAGAATAGGTGCATTCAATGAAGAATAATAACACGTGCACTTGTTATACAAAACTTCGTTATTGTCTCTTAATAAAAATTTACATTATCAAAATAGAAAGTAAATATATAAAATACAAAGTAGGTAATACTAAAATATAAAGTAATTTTATTACATATAATGTTGCTTAATATTTCTAGCATTAATTCTTAATATTAACCTATATATTAATCTATACCAAAAAGAGAAATACTTATGACAATAATATATTCGCATACATATCTCTACTAATGATTAAAATGTCTTTTCAAGAAAATAAAAACATAAAAGATAAATCACGGAGTTGAAAAACTGGCTTTTCTATTAACAAACAATTCAATCTGTTTCAAGTGAATTCACCAGAGGAAAACAACAGAATTTTCGTCTATCATATTTGGATGGGGTGTTACAACGCACGTTTTAAATAACATTTCTGGATCAATAGCTACACATGAATCTGTCTGCTCAACTATGCTAAAAATTAAGTTAGATGTAAGACCAGTTTCTATATCTCTGCTTAAAGATTTACCGGTACAATGTAATTTTAATCCTAAAAGAACACTGTTGGAGAAGATGTTTCAACACTCGGTGTGAATCACGCGCAATGTGTGGCGCTATGGTAGACATTTCCGGTTCGACTGAAGCGCAGCGCGTCACCGATAACGAATCTCGAACAGCGCTCTTCAGTTGAAGTCGATCCGCTGTGCGAGAATCACGTACTGTATACCTCTGTGCAAATATATTGAGAAAGATAGATATCGTCATTTTTCTTCACCTCATCCTTGCTCGAGCTACCGAATATTTCGTGAATAAGTTAACAGGTTATGGGCCCAGACACCCTACCTGCGCGTAATAGAGCTCGCAAAGGAAAAGCAGCGTGTGAAAAGTTGCACGAGGGAGCGTGAGCGGTTTCTCCGTGGCGCACGCGGTCGTTGCGAAAGCGGCAATTTTCTCGCAAAGAGTCGTGGCAACGTGGCACGTGGCAGTGTTCTCTGATCCGCACAGAGAAATAAGAACGAAAATGTCGGACGATCTCGCGAGAAATGTGAGGAGACTCGATGGGACGAATTTCCAAAGGTGGAAATTTCACGTTCAGTCTGTGCTGGAGGCAACGGAAGTCTTCGACATAGTGGATGGCACGAGGGTGAAACCGAAAAACGCCGTGGGAGCGAACGCAGCAATAACGAAAGCCTGGAATAAAGTCAATGCGAAAGCAAAGGCTATTATTGCGGCATCTCTGGAGAGCGCTCAGCTAAATTGCGTAATCATGTGCACCACAGCCCGCGAGATGTGGGTGAAGCTGTGTCAAGTCCATGAACAGAAGTCCGAAACCAACAAGCTGATTCTAACGAAACGATTCCACGAGTACAAGATGAGTCCGACAGATTCAGTCGTGCAACACGTGACGAAGGTGCAGAATATGGCGCGGCAACTCAGTGATGTCGGCGAGGCAGTGACCGATCTGACTGTGATGGCGAAAATCCTCGCCAGTCTAACGACTAAGTACAGTACACTCATTACGGCATGGGACAGTGTAGATCCCGCGCGACAGACTGTAGACAATCTGTTAGAGAGGCTGATTCGTGAAGAATCTCGGCTGAACGTAGAGAGTGAAAGTGTTAGTGCGTTAGCAGCTACGAAAAAAAGTACGCAGAAAAAGGGTACCGGAGTAAAGAGTAAAGACAATCAGAAAAAGCGGCGTTCCAAAAAGAACATAGTGTGCTATCGATGCCAAGAAAAAAGGCATTTCGCGAGTGAGTGTCCAACGAAGGAGAAGCCGAACGATGGACAAGGACAGACGAAAAGTTCGTGCGCGTATGTGGCAGCGACGTCCGCGACGGATGGTAAGTCGCGAGCAACGAGTGACAGTCGGTACACAGATCCCACCCGAGACCAGGAGCAGCAGTTGATGCGTGCCGATGTTAGAGACGTATGGTTTCTCGACAGTGGCGCGTCAGCACACATTACCTTTTGAGAGGATTGGTTCGTAGAGTTTCGTCAAACGCGGGGAGACAGTGTCTCGCTAGGTGACAACGGTGTGTGTGAGGTGACAAGGGTCGGAACTATAAGAATCGAGGCTCGTGGATGGCGTCTGGGAGGAAGGGACGATCAACGATGTTCTCCTAGTACCGAATGTGAAAAAGAACTTACTCTCTGTCGGCACGTGCACAGTAAAAGGCTTTGCGGTGAATTTGGAGGACACAAGTGTCAAGATCAAACGCGACGGGTTGATCACGACTACGGGAGTGAGACAAACGAACCAAATTTACCGGTTGTTTTTGCGAGTACCAAAAGTGCAAAAAGAGATGAACGTTTCGGAAAAGACAATTAGAGTGTGGCACGAGCGACTCGGCCACATAAACGGAAAGTCACTGAGTGATTTAGTGAGAAACGGTGTCATAAAAGGTGTAACTGTGAAGGACTACTCGAAGTTTTTCTGTGAGGCCTGTCAACTAGGAAAATCGCATAAGCTACCGTTTGATAAACCGGTAGTAAAGGTAGCGAGGAAACCGGGCGAATTCATACATAGTGACGTGTGCGGGCCTATGCAGACGCGATCTCTTGGTTGCGCGGAATACTTCGTGACTTTTAAGAACGATGCCACGGGGTTCCGTCATGTGTTCTTCATGAAACACAAAGCAGACGTTTTTGACAGATTCTTAGAGTACGAGCGGATGCTCGTAAATAAGTTCAATCGGCCGGTAAAACTACTTCGTGCGGACAATGGCACCGAATACTGTAATAAAAAGAAGCGCGAGTGTTTGGCGTCCAAAGGCATAGTGATGGAGAATACAGCTCCGTACACTCCAGCTCAAAACGGTCGAGCGGAGAGGGACAATCGCACGATTGTCGAGTGCGCGAGAACAATGCTTCAATCGAAGAATTTACCTTTGAGTCTGTGGGCGGAAGCCGTAGGTGCCGCAGTGTACACTTTAAATAAAGCCGGACAGTCGGGACAGGGCGGAAGCGGCACGCCTTACGAAGGATGGATGGGCAAGAAGCCGAACCTGAATCACATGAAGATTTTCGGATCGGAGGCCTATGTCCACACACCAAAGCAGTTTGTGAAGAAATTCGACGCGAGGTCGAGGAAGATGATCCTGGTGGGGTACCAAGGGGACTCCAACAATTACAGGTTGTATGACGTACAGAAAAAAACTGTATCTGTTTCCAGAGATGTTGTATTCCACGAGTTCGTGGGTATCAAAGATTTCCAAGACCCAGTGTCGGAGGTATAACGATTAAAATACCCAAGGCGGACGATGCAGAGGACGACGAAGTTACGGTCGACGACGAGGACCTCGACGAAACATTGATCGAGGATGAGTTCGATGATACAGTAGTCGAGAACGTTGACTTCGATGGCGCAGCAGTCGGTATAGCAGGTACCAGTGGAGAAGCAGGTGGTAATGGGTGCATTCGGGGAGACGCTATTAACGCTATAAACGCAAACGCTATGAACTTCGTTCGAAGAGCCAATAGCGCGACAGCGATAGCAAGCTGCCCGAACGCAGCTTAAGCGCCAATAGTATTTCGTGCCTCACCTCGAAAATAATAGCGAAAATAGCGCGAGTGATGACGTCACGCTGCCTTTACAGTGACGTCATCATCGTATATCACAGCGCCACAAAGCGTCTCCTCGAACAGTTTTGGACGATAATTGTGCTAATAGCGTGCTCCCCGAATGCACCCAATGCAGGTGGGGCGAGTACAGCTGCCGAGAAGGCAGGTCACGCCTAGGCCAGGGTTGCGAAAACTCCTACCAAAGGATCCACACCACAGTCGGTAACTGAAGCTCGTTTGCTAAGAAACAGAGCGACTATCGAGCGACCGCAGAGATATCGAGATGGTGCTGAAAATCCTAAGCAGCGTCAGGCAAATTTTGTCGAATATAATATTCCAACAACTTTCAGGGAAGCAGTGACTGGGTCAAATGCACCGAAGTGGTGCGAAGCCATTAAAGAAGAGCTCAAGGCGCACGAAGACAATTGTACGTGGACGATCGTGCCAAGAGTCTCAAAGAAAAAGACAATAGATTCTAAATGGGTGTTCAAGCTCATAAGGGACACTGACGGAAGCGTGCTACGCTTCAAAGCGCGCCTTTGTGCGCGTGGATTCCTCCAAAGGGAAGGGATAGATTACACGGAGACATTCTCTCCCGTGGTGAGATACGACTCGCTACGTGTTCTCCTGGCGGTCATCACACAAGAAGACCTAGAGTTCGTACAGTTCGACGTCCGGACGGCATTTTTGTACGGAGAGCTGAAAGAAGACATCCACATGGAGATTCCAGAGGGACTCTTCGTCGGTAAAGAAGAAAGTGAGAGTGTTGGGACCGTGTGCAAGTTAAACAAGTCCCTGTATGGGTTAAAACAAGCACCTCGGTGCTGAAACGAGAAGTTCGCGAGTGTTCTAACCAAGTTCAACCTAAAAGAAACCGACGCAGACAAGTGCATATTTTTCGGTAATTACGAAGGTTTCCTGATTTATTTAGCGTTGTTTGTCGATGATGGTGTGATTGCTGCAAAATCAAAAAGGGTGCTTCAATTAATTATAAGTTCGTTGAGCAAAGTCTTCGATATCACCGTGGGTGATTGCAGTAGCTTTGTCGGTCTACAAATTTGTAGAGATAGGAGCAATAAATCATTGTTTATCCATCAGCGCGCGTACATAGAGTTTGTAATAGAGAAATTTGGGATGAAAGACTCAAAGGGTGTATCGGTACCGACCGATCCCAATGTAGTGTTGTACCCGGTAGATTCAGATAGGGAGTTAGAGAGTAGCGTGCCGTATCGCGAGGCAGTAGGGTCCTTAATGTTCTTGGCCATTGTGTCTTGCCCTGACATAGCGTACGCCGTCAATAATGTTAGCAAGTACCTGAATCGACACAGTAGGAGCCACTGGCAGGCTGTAAAACGCATTTTCGCGTATCTAGTCACTACTGTAAATGTAGGTATAGAATATAGTGCCTCTGATAACAAACTAGAGTTAGTAGGGTTCTCAGATGCCGACTACGCAGGAGACGTAGAAACGCGAAGGTCGACGACGGGCTATGTGTTCATATTAGCAAACGGAGCGGTAACGTGGTCGTCTCAACGACAAAAATTGGTGTCTATGAGCACGACGGAGTCAGAATACATAGCCGCGTCATGCGCAGCTAGAGAATCTGTGTGGTTGAGAAGTCTGTTAAATGGTATCGGACATCGATGTGTAAAACCTACTGTATTACATGTCGATAACTAAAGTACAATTCGCCTAGTCAAAAACCCTCAGTTTTATAAGAAGACTAAACATATAGATGTTTGATACCATTATATACGAGAGAAAGTAGAAAATAATGAAATCGTTGTGGAGTATGTAAGAACGGAATGTCAACGAGCCGATGTGTTCACAAAGGCTCTCGCAAGAGACTTGTTCAAAAGAATGTGTACGAGTATTGGACTTTGCGAGGAGTAAAACGAGTTGTAAAACGGCGGAAATGTTGGAGAAGATGTTTCAACACTCGGTGTGAATCACGCGCAATGTGTGGCGCTATGGTAGACATTTCCGGTTCGACTAAAGCGCAGCGCGTCACCGGTAACGAATCTCGAACAGCGCTCTTCAGTTGAAGTCGATCCGCTGTGCGAGAATCACGTACTGTATACCTCTGTGCAAATATATTGAGAAAGATAGATATCGTCATTTTTCTTCACCTCATCCTTGCTCGAGCTACCGAATATTTCGTGAATAAGTTAACAAACACAAAGTTGCTTATTTGAAAGAGCAGTGTTGATAATCATTATATGAGTGAGAGACAAGAATTCTTTATCTTGTAGTTGAACGATATTATTTGACCTTTTGATCATACGTTCATATCCTTTTACATGATACAAAATATTGTTATGTATAAAGCGTTTGAATGTCCGTATGTTTAAATTAAGTATCTTTTCTCCAACTAAAGCTTCAACCACAGTTTTTTCACGTAATGTAAGAGTGTACATATCTGGAATACCTAGCAGCCGTGTAGAATCTCCATACTTTAAACAATGCCGCAAACTTTTTTGTATGAATAATTTTTTAAACTCTTGCAATGTCTGAACAGTTATTGTTCTGAAATTCATTTGATGCCATTTCCTGAAGACTTTGCATTCTAAGATAATTTTTACAAATCTGTAAAGGAACTGAGTGAGAATTCCTAAACATTTTTGACAGCACGCCATTATAATGTTCGTAAGGAAAAGCAGACATAGCTCATAAACCTCCAAAGTTTTTCACATTTTTGGTGATATGAAGAAGCAAATGGAAATTATATTTCTAAGTACATGCATGGGGGAGGGTGCAGGGGAGAAAAGCCTTTCTGTTCACGTGCGCTCACGCATGTAAGCCCCCTTGCATCTCTCCATGCATGTGCTTTATAATTTCGCATGTACTTTATGTTGTAAAGCGAGGTCCACGCTGCCTACCGACGGGGTGGGTGCAGGGGAGGGGGGGCCGAAGGCCCCCCTCGCACTCCCCCGTGTGTGTGTGTGTGTGCGTCCCACGCATAATTAAACTAATGAAACTCCCAGCGTGAGACCTAACTGCTTGAATCGAGATGCTTGGTTATTCTGCACGATGTAAGTGTTTAATGATTTTCGTTAAAGCAGGGCACACACACGTGTGTATGCCCTGCTTTAACGAAAATCACAACTTCTATAAAGCAGGGCATACACCAGCATACACACGTGTGTGTGCCCTGTTTTAACGAAAATCACAACTTTTATAAAGCAGGGCATACACGTGTGTGTGTGCCTTGCTTTAACGAAAATTACAACTTCTATAAAGTAGGGCATACACACGTGTGTGTGTGCCTTGCTTTAACGAAAATCACAACTTCTATAAAGCAGGGCATACACACGTGTGTGTGTGCCCTGCTTTAACGAAAATCATTAAACAATTACATCGTGCAGAATAACCAAGCATCTCGATTCAAGCAGTTAGGTCTCACGCTGGAAGTTTCATTAGTGTAATTATGCGTGGGAAGCACACACACACACACACACACGGGGGGGGGGTGCGAGGGGAGGGACTTTGGCTCCCCCCTCCCCCGCACCCACCCCGTCGGTAGGCAGCGTGGACCTCGCTTTACAACATAAAGTACATGCTAAGTTGTAAAGCGAAATTATAAAACACATGCATGGAGGGGTGCAAGGGGACTTACATGCGTGAGCGCACGTGAACAGAAAGGCTTTTCTCCCCTGCACCCTCCCCCATGCAAGTATTTTATAATTTCGTTTTACAACTTAGCATGTACTTTATGTTGTAAAGCGAGGTCCACGTTGCCTACCGACGGGGTGGGTGCGGGGGAAGGGGGAGACCGAAGGCCCCCCCCTTGCACCCCCCCGTGTGTGTGTGTGTGTGCTTCCCTGCCGAAAATGTTCGATTAAAACCGATTAAAACATAATCCGTTTTAATCGGTTTTAATCGGTTTTAATCGGTTCAATCCGCGCCCGGATTAAAAAGTAATCGATTTTAATTCTAAACTAATCAGAATGAGTTTTGATATTGCTTTTGCAGATTATTTCCAATCCGAAATCATTACATTTTAATCCATATTGTTGTCAATCCAAAATAAACACTAATAATCGGATGGATATATAATCCAAAATAATCCGCCTAATTTTGTATATTTCTTTTCAAGAGATGAGTCCGTTTCAATTACAAAAACACCGATTCAATAAAATCGGTTGTAATCCATCTGAATCCGATTTGCTAGGAAAGACAACATTAATCCGTTTTAATTCGAAATTCAGCGATTGCGCGTATGCAATTTCAATCCGTTATAATAATATCCAATTTTAATAATTCAGTTGATTTTGTAATCCGGTTTAATCCAAAATTTACCAATTTCGGGGATAAAAACTAAATTGATTTGAATGCAATAAGAATCAAATTTATATAGTCTGTGATAAAGCAACAGTAATTTGTTTGAATTTTAAATTCTCCGATTTTTCAGATGAAAAGGAAATCGGATATAATGCAATTAAATCAAATTTTTGTTATAATTATATTTGACTGTGTGTATATATAAATAAAGAAACAAAATTGTATTTATTACAAAGTTTTATTTATTATTGAATTTCAAATGTATTCGGAGGTTTGCATAAATATCTACAATATCCAACATCTATGTGAATAAGCTTGCTTTTGACATCGCTTATGGGAACTATTGAGCTATGTACATAATCTTCTGATTCTATTCTATCCATGTACGACACTTTAAACGGTTTATTAAAACTAATCGTAATTTTTGATATTTGCATGTGGCATTTATTATTTAATAGAATAATGTGCATTATTTGACCATATTCGCCTGAATGTAACTGAATCATTGTATCGTTCGTTCTTTTCGCTTTGCGATACTTCTGGCTGTGAAATACAACGCCTCTAACGATGCATTTTTTATATGCTTTATACATTTTATTATCGCATTTTACGCTATAGCATTTGCCAATAAGAATGACATTGTTGTCATCAGATGTATCGAATTTTGATAAATGTTTATATTGAAATCTGCAGTAGTCAGACACGGCAGAATCATCACAGTAATCTACATTATCCGTTAAAAAGTGCAATATCTCCAAGGACTTTTTTGACATTTGCTGGTCAATTCCGTTTGGACCATTCATACATTGTTTTAATTTATATATATTACTCTCTAAAGACGTAAATGTTGTTGAGGATAACCAAGATTCTCGTTTTTACGATTACTCACCCGAATTGTATTCATCATAATAGTCAGAAAAGTTTGTTCTTTTAAATATATTAATGTTTTGATAGCAAAAATTTTATGTTTATTTTGAAAAAATTGAGAATAAAATGGAATTTTAATCAATTTGAAAAATTTATTAGTTCATAATAAATTTCAAATCTTAAACGCGTATATCTTGAGATTGCCAGTTACGTCGATTAAAATTCCATCTTATTCTCAATTTGGTTAAAATTGCTGGCGAAGTTAATGTACTTATTTGTTTATTTTGAAGATTTTATTTTCAATTTTAATTGTTTGTATTGCTTAAAAGTTTGAAAATTGATTAAAAACTGCAAAGAATACACTCATATTAGGAGTTAATACCTAAATAAACAATAACCACTTGAAGGTTAACGCTTAAATTGTATTTCTTTTGTAAATATTATGCAGTTGAGAAAAAAATAAAGATTTGATTTTAAATAGCTTTATTGTGACTCATGATAACAGCAAATCCTACTCACACTACATAAAATCGATTTACTTTTTATCTGCGAAATGATAACATTTTTTATTAAAAGACATTATTTTTGCCTATAGATTGACTATGGTAAATTCTAGTTAATTCAATTGCATTAAAACAGATTTAATTGTCTATCGCGATGTAATCCGCAAAATCGTGAAATTTCGAATAGCAACGGATTACTTTTATTGTTATCCTCCGACAGATTCACAGCGCATTAAAACCGATTTAAATGTTCGAAAAATAGAATTTCGGATTGCAACGGATTACTTTTGTCATCCTCCGACAGATTTACATCGCATTAAAACCGATTTAATTATAGCTTATGAAATCGTATAGTTTCGGATTTAAATGGATGTATATCAAATCCGCCTGAAGCGTACTAAATTCGATTTGACTATTTTCAATCGGTTTTAATACCGTATTTTTGGTGCAGAAATCCCGATCGATTCGGATTACTTTCTTTTTAATCGGTTTTAATCGAACATTTTTGGCAGGGTTCCCACGCATAATTAAACTAATGAAACTCCCAGCGTGAGACCTAACTGCTTGAATCGAGATGCTTGGTTATTCTGCACGATTGATTCATTTAAAATTGGCGCAGTTTTACATGCGCGTGCGACCACTGAGCATGCGCATGTGGCCGCAGGGCACGTTCAGTGTTGCTACATGTCGTCGGTATGACAGGAATCATAACCTGATTCCTGTCAACTTTAACGATTAATATCTTGCGTCGGGGCAGAGCGACACTTTTTTCTGCCAGATTCGGTCGTTTCGTGCAAAAACGCGTCGAATGAGCCTAAATTCATCGTTTTTTGTGCTGCTGTAGCTAAACTGAAGAATTACCTATATTTCATAAGTTCAGGTGTTCCATATATATTTTCAATCAAAAGAACAAATTTTCTAAGAGCTTTTGTAGCTTTTATAAACTCGATCTCAGAAAATTGTTCTTGAAGAAATATGTTAATTCTATATACTAATAAAAACCAATGATCTAAGTATTTTTTAGGCATATTAACACTTTGAAGGCAAATAAAAGAATAATAAAGAAGAAAATTTTTCCATTCAGAAGCTTTCCTGTCAAATAAAGATCGCGGAGTTCTCGTTATTTCACTAGGTGGTTTTATAGAAAGCAATAATGTATCAATTTCTTTAATTTTTGTATCATTACCAATGTAAAAAGATCTATCTTTATTTTTGCCATCCATCCACCATGATACCATAGTTTTTACTACTCCTAATAATACACTGTGCATATATTCTGGTACAAAATATTTTGTTATGTTAAATTCCTTTAATAGCAATAAGACTGATGGACCTTTGATTCCATTAAGAACACGACCATTTCTCATAACTTGTAAAGTGTCATTTCTATGTTGTTGAAGATTTCTCTTTATCCCTATATCACCTCGATACAATCTTGTTCTGCCACGTCCAACCAAATACTCTTCACCTGAATGGAGGCAAAATGCACATCCTTGATTACTTCTGAAAGTTTTTATATTTTGTAACAAAGGCCTCGCCATAGAATCAACAGACGACAATAATGTATGTACTCTTATTGTAACAGGATTGGCAGTAAAAACCTCAATGCCTTCAGTATGTAAAATATTAAGCTCTTCGACAAAAGGCTGAAGAAAAGTGTTCATATTTGGTTTCCCAGGACCATACCATAAACCACATAACAAAACATTGTCTTTTTGAATTCTAAATGGCAACTCATTAATACAAACTTGAATTGACCATAATTCAATTTGCGATGACTTATGGAGTTGAACACCATCAGTGTTCCATTGTAAAGTAATATCCCCCCTTGATATTGTACCATTTTCAAGTAACTTTTTATAAACAGCACCATTAATGACATCTTTATGGTTCTCATCAGTCCATCTTAATTGCTTTCTTATAAAGTTATTATTTAAAAGTTTAATTAACTGTTCTTTTAAAGTGCGACGCTAATTTCTCTAGGTGATTTTCCCCGAGGCGGGAGGCGGGACCAAAGCGCGTAGCAAATATATGATCGGGTGACAGAGCGGATCTCGAAAACGATACTAAACAATGTTGGGCGCCAGGTGTGGATACGGCCACACCACCGTTTACTCTAACCCGCGAAAAGTACTCGACATAAACTCTACAAAGATCCGACATAAACTCTAAATATCGACACAACTCTTAATTCACACGTCATAACACATCCGCTCTGACCGATCGCAACGACTGCTCAGGAATTTCGTTAGAGGGTCGGGGTCCTTACATAGGCTGAAGGTAGAGGGGTTTGACCTTGGCGAGGCGAAACAAACACAAAAGAAAGCACTCAAGTAACATGTAAATCAAATATAATATATGAGCAAGCTGGATAATATCGTTACAACTTACAGGGCGCGAGCGAATTATTCACCGCGATCATTCGCCGTTCCCCGACCACGCAAGGTCTTTCGAAGGGTCCGCGCGTTGTAGATAACTCGGACGCAGAAATAATATACGCGAAGCGCAATGATATACTCCAACGGAGTAGTCCTCGTCAGGGATAATCCACGCGGTGAACGGCACGGCCGTAGTAAAGACGACGAAATAATACCCGCAATCACGAAGTAGTACACGCGATGAACTACGTCGAACGTCGTAATAAAGATATCACCTCAGACGCGAGACTCTCTGATGGAATAAAAAAATAAGTGTGACGTTATGTGTTCCGTCAGTTCTAGCGTAGGGCCAACTATGCCCCATTCCTGAGATCCATCATTAGGACCACATCCACCACGTCACACCGAATAGTAATTACAATGACTCTACTCTATCTCGACGCGACCAATTACGGAGAATGACTCTACTTCAACGTACGCGAACGGAAAGTTCTCGGGAACCGCTACACGCGAAAATTCGGGCCGAAGGAGCAATATCTCCAAAATAAGGGCTTCTCGTAGAACGATCAACGATTCACGCACAGTAACTTCTCGCGGAAGAAACGCTACACGCACAACAATTTCTCGCCCAGTAAATGAGGCACCCAAAATAGTTTCTTGTAACATAAACGATACCCGCAGAACACTTTCTCGAAAAATGGACGACACACGCAAAATACTTTCTCGCAAAATGAACAATACACGCAAAATAAGTTCTCGCAAAATGAACGATACACGCAAAATAATTTCTCGCACCATAAACGAGACACGCAAACTAATTTCTCGCAAGATAAACGATACGCGCACAATAACTCAAGGTTTCTCGCAACCTAAACGATGTACGCCCAATAAAGTTCCTTGTAAACTAACCGATACACGCAAATACAACTCAAGGTCTCTCACCAACTAACGATACACACAACATAGGAGTTTTCTTATAACACCCCTCGAACGTAACGCGAAGCCTCGCCGTACGGTCCACACCGCGAGCACGTGATACTCACGCCTAATTCAGCCCGGGGCGTGCGGTATTCTCAATTTCTGAACGTTAACTAATTCCTCGCATATCGCGGTCAATTTCGGGCACCTTCCTCGAGAAGGCTGACTCTAAGTCCGGTACGCCGACGCCTCACACTTCCCGTACCGGGCGCGGTACTTTACGTATCCCGGAGGCCGACACGCCCCTGAACGGCCGGACGCGTGGAACGCCCGCACGACGAAGTTTTCACTACGCGAAAACTAACTCTACCGAGAACGCCGGTATCTTACACACTAAACGATAGGCACGATAATCATAAACGGTACTCTCCGAATACTCGAAACGGTAATCTAACGCGACGGACTGTTGAGTCGACCGGCGAGGTTTTATACGCGACACGCATCACCCTCGTGACGGGCGGCCGGCGCCGCACCGTTCTTACTCTCCGATCCCAGGTCGGTCGAGTCGGAAAGAAACGGACGCCCTTCGATATTCTTACGGGGAGTCAGCGGGCGGGATATGTCCTACTCGGATAAACGAAACGAAACGAAACGAAAAGCGATACTCCTCTCACGGGATTCACGGCAATGGCGCGTAGGCAAGGAAACTCTCAAGCAAGCCTACGCGTCTCTCTCAAAATCTTACGCGACACGATACTGACACTCCGCCCGCTGTTCCCTGATACCTGATGTCTGGGATGGGTGGCTGGTTACATCTCGTCCTTCCTTCCTTCCGTTAATCTATCTCGTAGGGCCGCCGCCCTCGCTTATGGTCTCGGTACAACTCTCCTCTCACGTCCGTTCACGCTCGCGGTCTCCTCAACAGTCTCTCGATAGTCTCGATCATTCCCGCGGCTTCGACTCGCGGCCCTCTAGATCAGGGCGCTTCACCGCACCGGCGGATGGCGCCACGCTGTCTAACCGGGCCCTCCGGCCGCTTCTTCCTGAAAACTATTAACTCGGCAGTACGCGCGCAATACAAAGATGGGAATGGGGAAGACTGTGACGTGCACACGGTGCAACGTCACAAAAGGTATGTACAAAAAGTAACATCCTGCCTGTTTTAAATTGGCTTTTGTACATACTGCACCACACTCACATTCCATAACATTATTCTGAGCAAATTTAATCAGTCTTTTACATTTGTTAACATGACAATAAAATTGAGTGTTAACAATTGGTGGTTCAGGTAAATCTTTGAGAAACAAAAACAGGGAACCGTGACGGTTAGTTGGCAAGTGGCAGTCAATTAATTGGATTAGGTGTTCAAAAGCTTTATCTGATAAATCAAAACGCAATGCAAAACTCATAATTAGTAGCTTGCTTTCCTCTAATGTTAACTGACATCCCTCATATAACGTAAGTCTTTCAAGATTTGGTTCATTTTGTTCGTCTACGTAAATATTCTTTTCACAAATACTATCTTGATATTCACAGTCACTGTCAGAGCTATCTGTATGGATGGAATTTTCATTACTATTGTTTGATGCAGCATCAGAAAAATGCTGCGTCTCGGCATCACTGCTTAAACTAGGTAACGAATCACTTAGGTTATTATCTGCTGACGAAGTTGAGGGGAAATCCTGATTGTCTTGTATACCAACAACAGCTGAATCATCTACTAATTCCATTGGTGAATATTCATCATCGCTCTCACTTATTGCCAGTCCATCATACCGTTCTGCCTGTTTGGAGCAATAACCCATATTATTAGTTACAAATACTTTGCATATCTAAGAGCTTATTTCTTTTATTTTTAAAACATTCAATATGTTTGATGGTCAAATATATATATACTAAGATAATATTTAAATATAAGTACTATAGAGCCTAACTTACGTCATTTTGCAGTGCATCAGCATTTTGTACATTCTGCAGTCGTCGCCGAAGAGTTGTTGCAGGTATAGGAATATTTATATCTTGCAGGTATTGTCTATAAGGACCTCGTGGCATTTTATAGAAAAACACAATGCCTCCAGAAAAATAATATTTCTATACACACGCTGTCAAGATGTAAATATCAATATGTAAATAGCGCAGAATGATGTATTGGAACGCAAACTATAGGTTAAGTGTTTATTTTTCTACAAAAGCTTGGTCTCATTCCTTCCGTTGCCAAGCAACCGCACACAATCAAGTACATGTACTGCATGCACTTATTGCACTTTACGAGGGTATGCGCCCCAATCGCGCCATGCCCGCGCGATTTTTCGAGCGCGGTTTCCCCCCTCCACTTAGTATACAAAGCCGCTCTGTCTATTCGTGTGGCGCAGTCGTCACATGAATAGATAGAGCGTCTCTGTGTGCGTATGTGAAGGGGGAAAACGAGTGTGCCCGGGCTCGAAATCGTAGCACTAGTGCGCGGGAGTCTATTTCTTTATAAGTTTATAGTGGCGATTATACAATGTCCTGCGAAGAGATCCAGTCTTACAAAAATCTGAAAGGTAAAACTGAAGGAGAGCTCCCTCCTCACCGATTTCGATGAAATTAGGCTTAATCGATTCGTTTTTGCACAAAACGAATGAATCTGGCAGAAAAAAGCCCCGCTCGGCCCCGCGACGCGAGATATTAACTGTTAAAGTTGACGACTATCAGGTTATGAGACCTGTCATACCGACGCGATGCAGCAACTACGGACATACTCCGCGCTCCGCGACCACATGCGCATGCTCCGTGGTCACATGTGTAGTCGATGTACTTAAGCGCCTAACCTCAATTACATCATATATTGTTGTGTGCAATTCAAAAATATTTACAATGTCCTATTCAATAGAGCAATTAAATAGCAATCCGTGGCTAGCGGTTCAAGATGTTGTTGATTGATATTAAGTGTTGAAGTTAAGGGGATCCTATAGCGAAGGCCGAACTTCCTCGACGTCGGTAATGTCAACATTTCTAATCCTGTTTTCTATGTTATATATCTATGTCTGTCCTTGTCTAACCAGAGGCATCTGTCTTTGTTCGATTGCTGCGCCATCTCTCGCTACACGCAATACTGCTTATCCTGTCAACCTAAATGTGCTTTTGCTTAATAAAACTTCATTTTACGGAATCTTTTTTTCTAGACGTTGAATCTTAGTTTTATTTACACGATATTGTTCCTACATGTTGTCCCTACGTCGCCTTGGTGTCATTATATATATATAAATTGCAGTAATTTTGTTATTGTCGTCAGATGACAGTTGTATGTGCCCAAATTAGTAAAATTTTTAATTTTTTTTTGTTTCCGATATGAAATCGTACAACGCGATGTAGATTTTTGTGCGTACTTTAATTCTAGACCAAAAACTTGCAATTCTGTAAAGCCAATTCAAAAATTCCTTAAAATGAAAAAATGTCGGTAACTACCGCCACTATAGGATCCCCTTAACGAATCAGAAATAAAATTGTTAAAGCAGAGAATAGTTGGTATATGAAAAGTTCATATTTACATGTACATACTTTTCATATACCAACTATTCTCTGCTTTAACAAATTATTTCTGTTACAAATATTAAGCGTTTAAGTTAACGAAACATAAATAATTTGTTAAAGCAGAGAATAGTTGGTATATGAAAAGTACACATAAATATTTACTTTTCATATATCAACTATTCTCTGCTTTAACAAATTATTTATGTTACAGGTTGAAGTTAACGAAACAGAAATAAAATTGTTAAAGCAGAGAATAGTTGGTATATGAAAAGTTCATATTTACATGTACTTTTCATATACCAACTATTCTCTGCTTTAACAAATTATTTCTGTTACAGTTATTAAGCGTTTAAGTTAACAAAACATAAATAATTTGTTAAAGCAGAGAATAGTTGGTATGTGAAAAGTACACATAAATATGTACTTACCAAACAGACAGTTGTCACGTGACCTTCTTTTGCATGCGCGTGCGGCTACGGAGCATGCGCATGTGGCCGCAGGGCATGTTCGTGGTCGCTACCAGTCGCTACATCGCGTCGGTATGACAGGTCTCATAACCTGATAGTCGTCAACTTTAACAGTTAATATCTCGCGTCGCGGGGCCGAGCGGGGCTTTTTTCTGCCAGATTCATTCGTTTTGTGCAAAAACGAATCGATTAAGCCTAATTTCACCGAAATCGGTGAGGAGGGAGCTCTCCTTCAGTTTTACCATCTGAAATTGAACGACTCACAATGTTTGCTTGTTCAATTTCGAAACGAACGAAAAAAGCCGATTCAAGTCGGCTTTCAAGCCTGGCTTAAGGATAAAAATAATAATAAGGAAGATATTATTAATAAGGAAGTAATTATTCATTGGCCACTTGAAATAGACATTGTGTGTGCAAAATCTATGGAAAGGAAATTAAAGAATCGGAAGGAGGACCAAGACAAGTGGCAGGATTTACCAGTAAAGATAATTTCTTTTGGAGGTAGGTATACTTTTTTCTACTTATTTTACACAATAGAATAACAACCAAACTTTTAAAGTTAAGAGGTTAGGTTTTAATTAACTAAAGATTTGTCAATTATCTTTGTAAAAATCAAAATATAAAAAAGCATGATTATAACATCACAAGGTGATTTTTTCTCAATTCTCGGACAAGCCTAAATAAAATCTTACTCGCTATTCACATTATCTCACTCACTCTTTTATTCCCGTTTTATTCACATTCTCATCACTTTATAATATACAGCTCATACGATACTCTTATTACTTTGTTTAAAATTTTATAGAATGGACAGAAATGTGTCATCAAGCAAAGAATATCGAGAAATTTGGTGTGGCAAATGTAGATCGCAAGCAGAGACATACTTTTGTAAAGAAAAACGTTAATGAAAATAATACAAGCGATAGCAATAACTCTGACACTAATTCAGATGAGGATGAGCAAAATAGCGACAAGAATGAAAAGGTTATATATAAAAAATATTTCTACATTTACATTTGATCTCAATTTATAAAATAAAATCGATAAAATGTGTACATTTATTAGATGCAGCGTTTTCTTATTTAATTTTTCTTTTTTAGTTTAAATATAGTAAAATAAAATTAAACAATAAAATTAGTCAGTCAACTTCAGGAGCATCAGCTCCCCAAAAGAGTAAGATGGCCAGCAGCAGAAGCACTAAAAGAGATAATAAACAAAATATGAATACCACAGTCCTATCACAAATTGAGAACGTTATTCAGGAAAAAGAAAATGTGGTCAGTAGATCAATAAATTTTTTAATATAAAATTTTAATCATTAATTAGAATATTTATCACATTTTATGACAACAGTTCTGTTATTACATTACAGGCTGAAATTATTGATAGTGATGAAGACAGCGATAATAAGTACCAGTTTCACAAGTTGTCAAAACAACAGTTAAACTACAAAGTACTTATTTTGGAGGAGGAGAATAAAAAGCTGCGACTTGATAATGCCCGATTAAGAACATTTCGATGTGTAAATGAAGGTAAGTGCGTTTCTTTTGAAAAGCGAACACTTGCTACGCTCATAATAATATCACTGATATAATTTTCGTTTACAGATTTAGGGAAAATTAATCAGCTCTCTTCAAATATACTAAAAAATCTTGATCGTCTACAAAAGAAGTCTTTACCACCATTAGGTATGCCAGACAAATACCATGATTATCATCATTGCAGCAATGACAATACAAATAGCAGTAAGAGCGAGATGAGAAAAAGCAGTAAGAAGGATGCATTATCAGTACCAACTACGAATGTTACAAAAACAGCTGCATGTTGTTTACTGCTTTTTACTAATAAGTTCTGAAAACATTTGTATGGTTAATTGTAAGCGTATTAATAGATAAGATAATCCGATTTCTGCTTACTTATATATTTCAATGATTGCGCAAGGTGTGATTAACTTAATTGTAGAAAAAAGTAAAAATAATTTAATTACTCTGCACACCGCCCTTACAAAATTTTATTCCTTATACTTTATTATTCACCATCAACTTATACAGTAACAAATGATTATACAAGTGATGATCACAATAATGTTCAACCCGAAGAGAATGATCAAGTTTGTATAACTAAAGATTAATCTTTCTTTTTACAAATAGCTATAGGATAACAATTAGAAATATTTAAATAAATAATAGTAAATAAACTAAATACATTTTAATTATTTTTATTAATTAGACTGCAACACACACAACCTGATGCAACGGATGGACAACCTGACAGACAAGAGGATCATCATCAATATCGTGAAAATAACGACCCAATAACTACGAAAGTTGAAGAAGCAGTACTTACGAAAGAAGTAAAAAACCTAATTACATTATATAGTACATATAATATACAGTTAAATCTCTTACATAATTTTCGAAATAAATTATGAACTATAAATTATGACTAAAATCTGATTTGCTTGAAAATTCAAGTATAAATTTTTATTGATATTTTTCACCGTTTATGTTTTTAGGATGAATTAAATATTGGTGGACGAATAATTGATAAAAGAAAAGTCGTAAGGATTGAAAAATCTAAGGAAGTTTCATACTTTGTAACTACTCTCATGGGAATTGTTTTCACTAAGGAAGAAATGGGGACATGTAGCATGACAGGCGAAACAAGCAATTTTCATAAGAATAAATGTGATTTGGCACCAATAGAGAAGAAACAGTTGGATCCTGCTGTTAGGGATGCTCTCATCGGTAACTTATTCTTAATTAAAATAATGAATTTTTTCAATTTTACCTTTAAGTATACTCAATATATAATTAACGTGCAAAAACTCTCTCTTTCAGAATATGTGAAGCATGAATTTAAAGTAAACGAGGATGACAAAGCACAACTTAATAAAATTAAAACTGCTATAAAAAGCAAACTTAACAATGAAGCAACTAAACGGAAAAGTCAATTAATGAAATAGCAAAAGGCAGCAACCTCATAACCGTAATGTAAAACAGTAATGTAGTAAACTACTACACTAAATAAATGTCTTTCTTACGTAATTAAAAGATTAATTGAAATTACAGATTTTATTTTTTACCTAAACCTATAATTAATATAAATTATGAATTATTTAGTTAAGCTAACTATATTAATAAAATATTAATAATTATATATATATATATATATTTAACCTTTGTTGTTCACACGGGGTCGAATAGACCCCAGTGTTTTTTCAAACGCGTTTTTCTAATACGTACAATACGTACAAATATTAAAAATTGAATTTTTTATGCATTTTTTAGTGAAAAAAGTCCATTTTTCGGTTTCTTTAGTTAACATATTGTTGCGCTGCGCTCCGCTATCTCACAGTCACTCGCGTTCGCTCCGCGCACTCCCGGACTCGCGTAGTAAAAGAGGGTGAACACTTTATTACAAAAGGAACTCAGGTTTATTAAGAATTCTGTACAAGCGTTTTAGGTGGAGAACACGTCCGAACGATCGGAGTCTCCCCGTAGATCTGACAGTCGTCGTGAAAATCAATACATCAATAACGTCCCGTCGTTAAGGACCGCGCTTCGACTTGAAGCTATTCGAGCGAAGTTCAGGCTTCTTGTGAGCAAAGTTCCGCGCGCAACGGGTGTCCTAGCACGGGTGCAACACTGCCCCCCTTCTTCCTAGATTGTCGTCCCGACAATCCACAGAAGGGCAGTGCCCCGATAATACAACTTCCCGGGCACCAGGCTGGCTTTTTGTTCTACCCCGGGCTGCTGCCACGGGTTAATGAACTGCCCTCTCTTGGTCCCTCGCCGTAAAACACCTCGAGGTAGGCTTCGTTTCCTTCGGCTTCCTGGGAAAGAGCTGGCCAGACTCCTCCCCTCCGACACCAAGGCGAACCATCCTCTTCTGCGGGAACATTCCCCGACGTTGCCGCTTTTCCTCGAAATCTTCGGACAAAGGGGGGGGGGGGGAACTGTTGTGGACCCAACGTCTTAAAGACTCCCCAAGTCCTTGTCTCGGCATTTGCCCTACGTCCGCGCGTCCCACGGAAAAACCACAACTCAAAAGAACCGTGGGCGAGACAGTCTTCTTAATAATTTTCCTCCAAAGAAATCTTGGCCGATGTTCCGCCGCGGTGGCTCAGGTCGAGATCCAAGCTTTCTCACAAACCGTAGACTTCCTCTAAAGAAGAAAAAAAACAAAATACAACACGCAGTAACATCGATAAAACAACCAAACTTTTATAGAAAATAAAAAGTTTAATTTTTTTCATAATTGGGGCACTCAGAACGGAAATGCCCCGTTTCTCCGCAGGACAAACCCTCCCACTGATTGGTCCTGCAACTCCCTCGAGGCGCGCTGTCCTTTCCATCCTCCCCTTCTTTCTTTTCTCCCACTTTTCCCTCCACATTCTCAAAATTCTTTCCGAAATATTCCCTCTTTTTTTCGAAACTATTCCCCTGAATAATTTTTATCGTTTTCGCCCTTTCGACGGCTGTTTTTAAGGAGGTTACTCCCTTCAACTGGAGAGTCCTTCTCAAAAAACCATCAGATAACGCAGAAACAAATTGCGCGCACGCGATCTTATCTTGAACCGAAAAAGAACACTCGGGGTAAGCTAATCGCGAAAGTCTTTCTAAATTCGAGCCAAGAGAAGCCAAATCCTCTCCATTTCTCTGCTTTCGACTCGTAAATTGCGTATAAAAGTTTTGCGACAAACCCCCCTCGTCGAAGCGCGACTCCAATTTCGATTTTAATTCTTCGAAACATAAGTTCTCTAAATTTTCGACAGACTCTAATACCGTTCGCGCTTTTCCCCTAAGACTCGCGACCAGCGCAACAGATTTTGACGCGTCGTCCCAATTATTTGCGCGCGCGATGAGAAGAAATTGGGAGAGGAATTCTCGCAGCGGCGTCGAGCCGTCGAACGTGTCGGGCTTCAGCTTGAAGCCCAATTCCGTACGCGCACAATTTCCGGGCGTTTCTTCCGCGGCGGCTCGCGCTCTCGCGTCACCGGAATTTCCACGCAACACTTCCGCGACCGCGGCGGCGGCGATCCGCGCTTCCGTATTTCCGGTCGCGTTAAATGAAAAGAAACTTAGCTGCGGGAGTTCTCGCTCCCCGCTGTCGCAGCAAAGCCGCGTACTCCTCACGCATCTGGCGGATCTCCTGCATCATCGCCTGCAGCGTCACCACTTCTGCCGAGAACTGAGGGGCGCTCGAGCCGGGTCGTATCTCCGTCTCTGTCTCGAGCCGTGGAGCTCTCGGCCTCGGGGTTCCCATCCGCGCTCTCTTTCTCGTCGCGGGCGCTGTCGATGGCTCGGTACTCGTCATCGAGTTCCTCGTTCGCTCGTTCGTCTCGCTCGTCCGATCCCGGACGAGCCTCCAAAATGTTGCGCTACGCTCCGCTATCTCACAGTCACTCGCGTTCGCTCCGCGCACTCCCGGACTCGCGTAGTAAAAAAGGGTGAAAACTTTATTACAAAAGGAACTCAGGTTTATTAAGAATTCTGTACAAGCGTTTTAGGTGGAGAACACGTCCGAACGATCGGAGTCTCCCCGTAGATCTGACAGTCGCCGTGAAAATTAATACATCAATAACGTCCCGTCGTTAAGGTGATCCTAAAGCCGTGATTCTAGCCGGTTTTTTTCTTAGCACTAATCTTTTAATTGGCTTTATAGAAATGCAAAATTCTTGTCTAGAATTAAAGTACGCATCAAAATCTAGGTCATGGTGGTCGAATTTATATCGAAAACGAAAAAAAATTAATATTTTTTGTTATACGTGACGACCACCACATATAAATTCGACCACCATGACCTAGATTTTGATGCGTACTTTAATTCTAGACAAGAATTTTGCATTTCTATAAAGCCAATTAAAAGATTAGTGCTAAGAAAAAAACCGAAAAAAACCGGCTAGGATCACGGCTTTAGGATCACCTTAAGGACCGCGCTTCGACTTGAAGCTATTCGAGCGAAGTTCAGACTTCTTGTGAGCGAAGTTCCGCGCGCAACGGGTGTTCTAGCACGGGTGCAACAATATCATTTATAATTCTTTTATGTTGTAAGATATTAATGAAACCTATTAGACCTAATTTGGAAGCTTTGAACAATAGCCAGCAATTTTGTTTGAGTTAAAATAACGAATTGTACGTCTGTAATAAACAATTAAGTGACTGGGGTCTAATAGACCCCCTGTGCACAATACGTAATTTTGAAGAGGTGTGCACAACAAAGGATATATATATATATATATATACTAGCTGGTTACCCGGGCTTCGCCCCGGAGAACATATGTAATAAGACACGCAAATAGTCTCTCTCTCTCTCTCTCTCTCTCTCTCCCTCTCCCTCTCTCTCCTTCTCTAAAAAAATTTCCCTTTTCCTCTCACTTTCTCTCCCTCTCTTTCTCCCTCTGGACAAATTTCGTAACCGATTTCCAAAAAAATACCGGTTCCCATAAAGATCGGCAACGAAAAACTATACAATTTATAGCACTCCCCGGAAAATTCTACCCGTTTTAAATACAATTTTTTAAAATTTAATCAATTATTTCCCGAAAAATTTGTCAAACTTCTGATACCGGTTTCCAAAAAGATCGGTAACGAAAAATTATATACTTTATAGCACTCCCCGGGAAATTCAACCCCTAGTTTATGTACAATTTTTTGAGATTCGGTCATTCAGAACCGGTTTCCAAAAAGATCGGTAACAAAAAATCGTACACTTTATAGCACTCCCCGGAAAATTCTACCTCTACTTCATGTATAATTCTTTGAGATTCAATCAATTCTTTCTTGAAAAATTGGAAAAATTAAAAAAACGGTTTCCAAAAAGATCGGTAACAAAAACTGTACACATCATGGCGTTCTCCGTAAAATTCTACGCATACTTCATATACAATTCTTTAAGATTCAGTCAATTAATTCCCGAAAAATTAAAAAAATTTTGGTACCGGCTTTCAAAAAAATCGGTAACAAAAAATTATACACTTTATAGCACTTCCCGGAAAATTCTACCTTTGTTTAATCTATAATTCTTTGAGATTCAATCAATTATTTCCCGAAAAATTAAAAGAATTAGAAAAACCGGTTTCCAGAAAATCGGTAACAAAGAGCTATACACATAGTGGCACTCCTCGGAAAATTCTACCCCTATTTCATATACTTTTGGTAAAAATTCGGTTCAGGGGTTTGGGCTGGGCGTTGATGAGTCAATGAGTCAGTCAGTCAG
>NW_020219476.1:65239-92750 GCF_003070985.1 Temnothorax curvispinosus | reverse complement strand
GTCGTCTGTATGTATGTATGTATGTCTGACCGCGAACTACTCATTCGTTAGTGGTCCGAACTTTTACCAAGGATACATGAAATAGGGGTAGAATTTCCCGAGGAGTGCCATAAAGTGTATATTATTTTGCTACCAATTTTCTGGAATCCGATTTTTCTAATTTTCCTAATTTTTCGAGAAATAATCGACGAATTTAAAAGAATTATATATGAAACAGAGGTAGAATTTTCCGAGGAGTGCTATAAAGTGTATAATTTTTTGTTACCGATTTTTTTGGAAACCGGTTACAAAATTTATCAAATTTTTCGAAAATTAATTGACCAAATTTTAAAAAATTATATGAAGTAGAGGTAGAATTTTCCGGGGGTTGCCATAAAGTGTATAATTTTTCGTTAGTAATCTTTGGGGAAATCAGTATCAGAAAGTTTTCAAATTTTTCGGAAATTAATTGACCGAATCTCAAACAATTGTATATGAAGTAGAGGTAGAATTTTCTGGGGAGTGCTATAAAGTGTATTATTTTTCGTTACCGATCTTTTTGAAAACCGGTTACAAAATTTTTCCAATTTTTTGGGAAATAATTAAATCTTAAAGAATTACATATGAAATAAAGGTAGAATTTCCCCGGGATTGCTATAAAATGTACAATATTTTGTTACCGGTTTTTTTGGGAACCGGTTACAAATTTTTTCCAATTTTTCGGGAATTGACCAAATCTTAAAAAATTATATATGAAATAAGAGTTGTGTCAAAATTTTTTTAATTTTTGGAGGATAAGTTTAATTTTTTATTAATGGATAATTTTTTATTAATGAATTGATTTTCTTGAAACCGGTTACAAAGTTTTTCCAATTTTTCTAAAGAAGTTTCCGATTTTTGTTTAAAAAATGTACGTGATTGTTCTAATTTCCTCAAATTTTGAGATATTAGCTGAATTGTTTTAGAGATAATTTTTCGTTACTTTCTTAAAAACAATGCCCAAATTTTTCTAATTTTTCGGGGATAGCAAAAATATGTATAATTTTTCATAATCAATTTTTTGGAAACCGGTTTCAAAATTTCTAATCTTTTGAGGATGGCTGCAATGAGTTTATAGAAAAATTGCTAATAATAAAGGGGTTTCCGATTTCTGCTCCAATTTCCGTAAATTTTGAGATATCAAGCTGAATTTTTTTTTATGGATAATTTTTATAGATAATTTTTCGTTACCGATTTTTGTGGAAACCGGTTACGAAATTTTTCAAATTTCTTGGGAGTTAATTGATCGAATTTCAAAGAATTGTATATGAAATAAATGTAGAATTTCTTGGGGTTTGCTATAAAGTATATAATTTTTTGTTACCGATTTTTTGGGAAACCGGTTACAAAATTTTTTCAATTTTTCGGGATTTAATTGACCGAATCTTAAAGAATTACGTATGAAATAAAGGTCAAATTTCCCGGGGATTGCTATAAAGTGTATAATTTTTTGTTACCGATTTTTTTGGGAACCGGTTACAAAATTTTTCCAATTTTTCGGGAATTAATTGACTAAATCTTAAAGATTTATATATGAAATAGGAGTCAAGTGTGTGTCAAAATTTTTTTAATTTTTGGAAGATAAGTATAATATTTTTTATTAATGGATAATTTTTCATTAAGAATTGATTTTCTTGAAACGGGTGCCAAAATTTTTCTAATTTTTTAATGATTTCGAAAAGAGAAAATGAAATGGAAGAAAATGAGAAAAGTTAATAATGGCGAGTCAACAGAGGGTAAAAACGCGCAAAGCGCGAGCAAAAATAAAATTTAAAAACTTTCATATAAGGGATTACATTTTTGAAATATTTGACAATATGTTAATCTGCATCTATAATATTATCTATTATTTTTTATTTTTTAAAAAAGAATTCGAAGAGATGTAGGTTAGAGTTTGAAAAGAAAGAATGTCAAAGGTGCTCCTAATTAATGAGTGAGTTTGAGGAGAGGAAAAATCTAGTACATCTATATATATATATTTGTTATTTACTAAATTTGTTATTTACGTTATATATTTACGTTATATATTTGTTATATACTAAATTTGTTATTTTTTCTTCTTAAACTGTAATCTACATCTTCGTTTTTTTTAGATTCAACCTTTATTTTACTCTCAGTTTAATACTAATTTTTAATTTAAATACATTTTTTTTTATTTTTAAAAAGTTTCGGAAAATAATTGACCGAATCTTAAAGAATTATATATGAAGTAGGGGTAGAATTTTCCGGGGAATGCTATAAAGTATATAGTTTTTTGTTACCGATCTTTTTGGAAACCAGTTACAAAATTTTTCCAATTTTTCGGAAATTAATTGACCGAATCTTAAAAAAATATGAAGTAGGGGTAGAATTTCCCGGAGATTGCCATAAAGTGTACAATTTTTTGTTACCAATCTTTGGGAAAATCGGTATCAGAAAATTTTCCAATTTTTCGGAAATTAATTGACCGAATCTTAAAGAATTGTGTATTATACGTCTCTTGTGACCGTATAACTTCGCACGCTATCAGTAAGGGCTTAGGGAAAGAGAACTGTCCTCCTTGGCTGTGGACCATTAACTGTTTTATTTATTTCCTCCTCCATGCTACCAACCTGAGACTATCAACGCGCCCTCTCTCTATCTACTCGGCGCCACTACTTACGCTACCAACCTACGACTATCGACGCGCCCTCTCTCTATCTACTCGGCGCCACTACTTACTATCGCTGCCACGCGGTACATTCAAATTACCCAATACCACATCTCCCCTTTTTGGAAGAACTCTACTCGATGGCGAACGCTGTAGAGAGTAGACGTGTCGAGAAAGTTAGCTAAAGATAGTAATAGGGTGCTATTAATTGAGAGTGATAGAAGAGAGATTAGAGGGGATCCTAGTGGCGTAGATAAACCAAAAAGAAGAAATAATTAAGAAAAGTTTTACTGCCCCCCTTCGGAAGGGGGGTTACTTAGGCGGGAAACAAGCGCGAGGTTATGTTAGTAATAACAAGTACGAATTAATATCGGAAGAATTTAGAAATGATCCTACATGTAGTAACGTAAACATGGTTAAAAGAAGTGATAAAGCAGGCCAGAAAATGATGATGTCAAAGAAAGAAGACAAGATGACTGATAAAAACAAGGGGAAAAAGGACAAGACGGATACGAACGCGGGAAACACGGAGATGCTCATGGAAACGGATCAGGAAGTTTCGAGAGATAAGGATGAGATGCAATTAGTAAATAAGGTATTAACAAACGGAAGAGAAAATGAAGAAGGAAAAAACAACGATGGAAGAGAGAGTGACAAAAGAGAAAACAACGGAAATTATACCTTCGGGGAAATAATATACGTCAACATCAAGGGTAAGCTGGTTAAAAAGGATCGTAATTTAAGAAAAGAAGAAATTGCCAAAGAATTGTCGAGTAAATATTTCGAACCAGGGTTAAAAGGTTATAAAATAGTATGTTGTAAACTTACTAGGGAAAACACGTGCGCGAAGAAAGGACTGAATGAAGTAAAAATTCGAAGCTTGTTGCACAACATTAGATGCATTCCAGATAACTTAGAAATGGATAGGTTTAATCTAGCTAGACTTAAATTTAAAAATGATGAAGAAGCAAATAGATGTATAGAAAGGCTAAACAAAGAGTACAAAGATAAATTACAAGTATATATAAATAATAGGTCGAGATACTGTAAAGGGGTAATCGCGGATTGGCCGTATAGTATAGAGGAGCTCTGGGAAAATTTAGTTAGAAAAGATAATATTTTACAGCTAGAGGTCATGAAAAAAAGGATATATAATAGAGAGATGAAAAAAATAGAGATTAAGGAAACAGATAATATAATAATCACAATAAAGGGAAGCAAACTGCCGGAAAGGTTTTCGATATTCGAGGGTTTTGGTAGCTTAAAGGTAAGATCCTATGTAGAACCAGTTAGTCAATGTTTCAGATGCTTTAAATATGGTCACTTCAAGAACAACTGCAAATTTAAGGACCTGTGTGGAAGATGCGGCAGCACGGCTCATGGTCCGTGTGATTTTGAATATAAATGCGTAAACTGTAAAGGAAAACATAGGGCAACGGATAGAAAATGCCCAATATATGTTAAGAACAAAGAAATAAAAATAGCAATGGCTAAAAATAATGCAACATATACAGAAGCGATTAAAATAATAAATGGACAAGATGCAAAGGAACAAGAGTATGATAAATATAACAGAAAGGCATGGCCTACAATAGACGAGAGACTAAGAAATAAGAACCCAGTAAATAGAGAAAACAATAACTATGAGAACAACGAAAGAAGGACATACGCAAAAGCTGTAGCAAACGCAGGAACAACTAAACCAATAAATAAGGATGAATATTATAGTAGAACAATAAATAAAATTAAGGAGAATGAATATGACAGAAATAGAATAGCAAGAACAAAAGAAACAGAAATAAGTAGACTACCAATCTGGAAAGAGAGAAAGAAAGAAGATTATATAAAGAAAAATAACAATGAGGAACAAAGGAGGGAAGTAGGAGAAGGAAACAATGAAAACAAACTAAACTATCAAAACATAAAAGAGGTACTAGAAGAAGAAGATTGGAAGAGATTTATCAGAGAGCAAATTCAAAGGATAGTCCAACAAGAAGTGGAAAGAACAATAGGAATTAAAAGTACATCCACAGAAGATATTACGGAGGAGATCAACGCAGAAGGAGAAGCTAGTTATAACTACAATTCGAAAAGACAAAGAACTTAATAAACAATTATGAATAAGAAAGAAAAACTAGAAATAGTACTGTGGAACGCTAGAGGATATATAGGAAAAAAAGAGGAAGTGGATGAATATATTAAAAACACAGACATAACTATAATTACGGAATCTAAAGTAAAAGACCATGAAAAAATAAAAGTAAAAGGATTTAATATAATTGGTGTAGACAGCAGAGGTAACAGTGGAGGTATTCTAATATTTTGTAAAGAAAATATAAAACTAGAGGTAATAGAAGAATGGAATGATCTAGACGAAGACTTTGATATATGTGGAATTAGAATTAAACACGGAAGTACAAATATGAATATAATCGGAGTATATAGAAGACCGAATAAAAGTGTAAATCCAAGAGAATGGACAAAAATAACAAACTTTAATAGAAAAGGAATAGATACACTAATTATGGGTGATTTTAATGCAAAAAATATACTATGGAATTGCAATAACACAGAACCAAATGGAGAAGGATTACAGGAAAAATTTTTTAATGCGGGATTTTTATGCGTAAACACAGATACAATGAACTCCGACAAATGTAATAATCGCGGAAGCAAAAGTAGAACTACTAAGTGAAAGAACCTTGATGTTGGCAAAAAACTTTTGCCTGAAAGTTAAAAAATATGGAAATGAAGAAATTAAAAAAAGTTTAGAAAACTTGTCGAGAGCAGAAGCTAAAGAACGATTGAGATTTCCACAAAAGAAGAAAACTACGCTTACAATGGCATGGGACGAAATTAAAAAATATAGCAACGAAATAGGAGAAGAAAAAGAAACTTACGAACTATGGGAAACGAATTACGATCCCAGCAAACGCAAAAGGATTAAAAGATATTGAAATTTTTTAATACTTTTGAATCCCTTTTTTGGCGGAATTAGATGAAATTAGATGGGATTCGAAATGAGATGGTCCAATCCCATGGAATCCAAAAAAGAAAAATTTCAATTCCATCCAATCCTATGGAATCCGTAAAGGTTATGAAATTGCATGGCATTAGATGGTTTAGAAAACGTCTCGCGCCTCCGTTGGGCGACCAAGCGCCGTTGTTCGTCGGTGAGCTTTTGTGTATGCCTAAGGGCATTACACGCACTACTGCCGACGGGCAATTAGCCCGAAAATGAGATTTGTAAGATCTGTCAGGCACCGTAGGGGGTCCCTTTACATAGCGGTCGAGACGAAACTTTGAACTCGAGAAGATGCCCCGGCGATGCGACGCCTAGCAGCGTCGACGCGAACTGCCGGTAACCGCAGATACCGCGCGGGCGTGTACTATTGGTGGCGCGTACCGCCACAGAGTTCAACACGGACACTTTTTAATCCCTATCCTGGCATTCAATGGTATTCATTTTATTGTCAGAATAGACGGAATTCAATGGAATTCAATACGGAAATTTTTAATTCCTAGTTTGGCATTCAATGGTATTCATTTCGTTAATGGAATCAATGGTATTCAATGGAATTCATCACGAAACTTTCCAATCCCTAACCTGGCATTCAGTGGTATTCATTTCGTTAACGGAATCAATGATATTCAATGGACTTCATCACGAAACTTTCCAATCCCTAACCTGGCATTCAGTGGTATAATATTTTTGTGTCGGAATTGGATGGGATTCAAAAAAGACAAATTCTTTCCAAAATAAGGAATTCCATGATATTGAAACTATTTCAATCCCTTTTTTGGACAGAATGGAATTCGGAAAGTCCTTAATTGAATTCCTGGCAATCCCGTTTTAATTCTTTTCAATCTTTTTTCGTTTGCTGGGATATACTAACTGAAGAAATTGAAACGGATTTAGAAGTGGGAGAAATTTACAAGAATAAAGCGGAAATAAAGGAAAAAAGAAAAATCGAAGAGATGAAATACAAAAAAGAAGACTATGAGTTGATAGATGAATTTAAGGACAAATATAACCAGAAGAACATCAAATTCATATACACGGATGGATCAAGGATCGAGGGTAACCCAAGTGTTGGAGCAGGCATAGTGATAGAAGAGGAAGAAGATGCATATTATGCAAGTTTACCAAAAAACTCGTCAGTATATACAGCAGAAGCATATGCAATAAATGCAGCTTTAAGGAAAATAGAGGACAAAGTAGAGAGGGAAAATAAAGAAGAAGAGGAAATGATTATAATATTATCAGATAATCAAGGAGTAATAAAAGCAATTAAAAACAATAGATTAGACGTGTACAAAAATAAATATATATTAGATATTAGAAGGAGACACCACAAAATAAAAACAAGATATAATAAGAGAATAATTTATGCATGGATACCGTCTCACAAAGGATTCACAGGAAATGAAATGGCGGATAAACTAGCAAAAACAGGAACAGAAGAAGACAATAATAAGAATATCGAAGTACCTATACAAGATTATATGACAATATTTAAGGACGAAGCAAAAAGGAGAACACAAGAAAAAATAAAAAATGAAGCAAGTTATAAGGGAAGAGACTACTTTAGAAGATATTATGATGAAGAAAAGAAGAAACCATGGTTTCATAAAATAAGAGCGGAAAGATATTTCTACACATGGATGAACAGAATACGAGCAAATCATTATAATTTGAACGAGTCCTTAGCGAGAAAGGAATACATAGCGACACCTGACTGTGAATGTGGAAACTACGTAGAGGATATAAATCACGTGGTATGGGAGTGCAGAAAATATGATGACCAGAGAGAAAGACTGAACGAGGAGCTCGAGATCAGGCATCTTAGAGGCTCGGAAGACATTTTTGAGATAATCAGGAGAGAGGATTGGATGAAGATTTCAGTGATATTCAAATTCATTAAAAAGTTAAACAGGATCATTTAAAGTGAAAGAAGGAATAGAGCAACAACTAAATACGCTATATAGCCCTAAGGCGGGGCTGAAGGCGTCTATAACTCCAACCGGAGTTTACAACCTCAAAAAAAAAAAAAAAAAAGAACTCTACTCTGTTTCGGGCCACCTAACGTTTCGTAGCCTAAACGGGTAAAGGTGGAAGCACATAAAATTACAGGACCCATAGGCAGAATGCAGAAGCCATAGCGCATGCGCTGTGGTATTACTTTATCTGCCTATAGCAGAATGGCAGATATCATAGCGCATGCGCTATGGTTTCTGTATTCTGCCCATGGCTTCTGGATTTTCAATCTACATAAAAATACATAATGCATAGCCACGGGCATAGGCACATACATTCTCCTTGTAGTCGGTTCTTCTAGAAAAGTGATCAAGAACAAAGAACGGATTTATATTGATTAACACGTAAGTATTCTCATTATTTAAGTATCAACGTAATGAAATTAACCGACCGTATATAATTATTAGTGTGAATTGTCTCAGTTTCGTAAACATAGTGTTTTGAGGTTAATTTGATTTTGTGTGCCGAAGTATCCAAATTGCTTTCTACTTTGAAGGCTCAGAGCTCCGCGACTAACAAGACGCAAGCAAACTCGAATCAAGACGCGTCGAAAGCTAAATCGGCGCAAGATCCGAAAACGGATAGCGAGACGTCGTCGAGTCCGAGGCGATCACCAAAAATTGTAATTTATTGCAAAATAAACGCATCTCATAATTTTCGGTAAGTTTCATATACAGTTTAGGTGTAAAAATTTATTATTAAAACATTTTCTTGATTTGGTTAATTTTCTCGAATAATACTTTATTATTTGTATGTATCATTGAATATTTTTCACTTATTTTGATATTTGATGTTTGCGCTGTTTGGCCATTCTTTAACGTTTTTGCAATTAATTCATACAATTCTGAATGTGATTTTAATTCGAGAAGACTGCATTAGATTGAATTACATTTGTCTTTTCACAGAAATGGATGATTTCGATTTGTTGTTAATTGCTCTGGTCAACATGGGAGCATTTTTGGTGCAACGTCGTAGAAACCGTGAACGTCATCGTCGCCGCCGCGCCGTCGGCGTGTCTGGGTACGACCAATTAACACAAGGAGAAGACAGCAAGGAGCGTTTTACAATCTTTTTCAGGAGATGAAAACAGATGAGCAAATGTTCCACAAGTATACACGTATGACACTGCCAACATTCCAGCACTTGATGGAGATTGTTAATCCAAGTTTAATGAAACGAAGTCCACGGGCACTTGAACCAGAGCAAAGAGTTGCTTTTACATTGCGGTATATGTTCGGATTACTCGTAGTCTAACAATACATATGTGTAAAAACAGTTTTGGCAATTAATATTATAATATTGATAATGATGTTACAGATTTCTGATTGGAGGCAAAGTTCCAGCAGTTGCTTTTGCCTATCGTGTTGGTTTATCAACAGTACATAAAATAATTAAAGAGACGTGTGACGTATTTGAAAGACTTTCTTGGTCCTATCTATCAACGAACTCATTTAAGAGAAGAATATTTACAAATTGCTGAGGGTTTTTGGACATTATGGAATTTTCCACATTGCTTGGGGGCAATTGATGGAAAACATGTCGATGCTTAATGCCCCCCTAATTCTGGTACGCTGTACTTTAATTATCACATACGATACAGCATCGTACTTTTGGCTGTGTGATCACAATTATCAATTCACTTTGGTGGATATTGGGTCAATGGGGAAGAACAGTGATGCGGGAATTTATGGGAACAGCTACTTGAATGTGACGAATGAGATGCTGGATATTCCAGAAGGAACCAGTTGCTTAAGCGGAACCGATATACAAGTGCCTTATTTTTTTATTGGGGATGAAGCATTCCCCATTGGAAAGCATTTGATGCGGCCATATGCTGGACGGTATTTGGGGGAACGCAAAAACATATTTAATTATAGACTTTCGCGAGCCCGGCGTATAATAGAAAATACATTTGAGATTTTGGCAAAAAAGTGGGGTATATACATATAACAGACCGATCGCTGCGATTCCTGAAAATATCAATAAATATATTTTGGCAACTGTATGTTTGCAAAATTTCTTAAGAAACAAAGAAGGTAATATTTTACAATTTGAAAACAATGATGAAATTATTGAAAATAACGAAAATGGTGCATTTGCGACGCACATTAAAGACTCTCTTTGCAATTATTTTATGACTCTAAATGGAATGGTCAATTAGCAGCATGATTATGTAACAAGAGGACAAAATCAAGACTTTATCTACACGTAAACATTTGATCGATTGATTACACAGGTGTCATATTGTGAAATGTAATGCTAATATGTATTTATTATGTGATTATAAAATAAATAGTACAAAATTTCTTTAATATTATTATTATTAATATTATTATATACCAGTACACATATATGTTATTACTAAAATTAATATTGCACAATCTTAAGACATGAGTATTATATGTATCTACGAATAAATGCAAATTATTTATTTTATTACAAAAATCATCTCGCTCACAGGTTTTCCTTTCTCCACAAAATTTTCATGATTTCTTGTTTCTTGACTTGTTTTATATCATCATCCAATTGTTCTAATTCCGCCAGATTGTAAAATGAAGTGTCTGGATCATTCTGCATTTGTGCACCATCTTTTTTAGAATTCAAATGCTCTGCAACTGCTTGATTCAAATTAATAAAAGACGCTTCGAACTTATCGTTTTCGAAAGATCACCAGGCAATAAAATTTGACACGTTATTGAAGTTGACAAAACGAACGACGAAAATGCGTTAATTTAAGTCGCTAGGTTAAAATTGTATTTATACGAATAAAAATTTATATATATATATATATATATATATATATATATATATTATTATTATTGATACAATATGTTCGCGCAAATATGAAATTTTGTATTAATTATTAAAAACTTGATTGTCATTAATTGATAGATTAAAACTTAATTATGTAATTTGACGGTTGCGCTGATACCTAAGAATTTAAATTCGTGGAAATTATTACTAGTAAAAATCACGAATATGCATATACAAAGTAACTGACAGGTAAAAGAGTAATTCGACTGACAATAACAATGTTTATTTATATTAATTAATAATAAAACATATTATCAAAACTTATTATTGTCGATAAAAATTAAAAACTGGACAGATAACGAAGTTCGACAGATGCACTGTCTTCGGATACTTCGGCACTGATATCAATTTTGCTCAGTTCACCTAATTTGTTCACAATAGCGGCCGGCTGGGGTACGTTGGACACGGATGTCGCAGGCTGGAACTCCTCCTTGATAACGAGAAATCAAGAGAATGTTTTAATAATAAATTTTTACACCTAAACTGTATATAAAACTTACCGAAAATTATGAGAAGATGCGTTTATTTTGCAACAAATTACAATTTCTGGTGATCGCCTCGGACTCGACGACGTCTCGCTATCCGTCTTCGGATCTTGCGCCGATTTAGCTTTCGACGCGTCTTGATTCGAGTTTGCTTGCGTCTTGTTGGTCGCGGAGCTCTGAGCCTTCAGAGTAGAAAGCAATTTGGATACTTCGGCACTGATATCAATTTTGCTCAGGTCACCTAATTTGTCCAAAATAGCGGCCGGCTGGGGTACGTTGGACACGGATGTCGCAGGCTGGAACTCCTCCTTGATAACGAGGTTTTGCGTCTTCTCGATAGGCTCGATTTCGTCTTTCGAACTATCCACTATAGTAAGATTACCTCCCTCGTCATCATCATCATCATCGTCCTCGTCATCCGAATACCAATCTTTGATAATCTGATCGGTATTTTAGGTGCATCGGACTCGTTGTCTATGTTTTTCAAACTGTCCTGAGCCGCGCGTTGCTGCTGCTGTATTCGGCACACAAAATAAAATTAACCTCAAAACACTATGTTTACGAAACGGAGACAAATCACACTAATATAATTATATACGGTCATTGTCAGATCGTATTTTCATTACGTTGATAATAATTAAATAATGAGAATACTTACTTTGTTAATCAATATAAATCCGTTCTTTGTTCTTAATCACTTTTCTTTAGGACCGGCTACAATGAGAATGTATGTGCCTATGCCCGTGGCTATGCATTATGTATTTCTATGTAGATTGAAAATCCAGGAGCCATGGGCAGAATACAGAAACCATAGCGCATGCGCTATGATATCTGCCATTCTGCCATAGGCAGATAAAGTAATACCACAGCGCATGCGCTATGGCTTCTGCATTCTGCCTATGGCTCCTGTAATTTTATGTGCTTCCACCTTAACTCGCTTACGCTCGCGTCCAGGATATGCCTTCCTTTCGGGAGCCTGGGGGCTCTCATTGTTACCATCATCGTTATCTTTTGAAATTGGCTGTTTCTTGGTGGATGAAGGCGATTCCCTCGATGGTCCAGCTTTCACTAGAGACGACGGTGGTGTATCCCACGCTTCTTTCTCAGGTGTATCTCCTGGAATGTCAAAGTATCCAAGAGGTGTCTCTAATCTATGTAAATGGGCTCGGTTTCGGCGAAACATCCCCGAATCTGATTGTACAATGTATGATCTTGGTTGATTTGCTTTTTCTTGAACAACGCCCCAACGCCGTAAATCACGGATCCAGACTCACTCACCAGGTTTGAGGTCACCGCATTCCTTCCTATGATGACGACGATCAAAATTTTCTTTTTGGCGTCTAATCCTCTTCCTCTCTTTGGATAAAAGTACGTCACGGTTTATCGTTCTTGGAATTAACAGAGACTGGGTGATGGGAAGAAAAGACTTGATTCGGCGACCCATACACAGTTCAGTGGGAGAAAATCCGCATTTCAACGGTGTAGCACGGTATTCCAACAGCCACACGCTAAAATCTTTAGATTTTTCTAATCCATTTTTCACAGTTCTGACCATCGTTTCTATAAATCCGTTGCTTTGTGGGAAGTGAGGTGAAGAAGTTTCATGTCCGAATCCATAGGTTTTCTTGAAAGTTTGAAACTCTGCTGTACGAAGTGGGTCAAACTGAGTTCCGTTGTCGGAACGAATGATTTCTGGAATTCCATGGCGCGCGAAAATGTCCTTGAGACGAACGATTACAGTTGAAGAGCGTAGATTTGGTAATTGATACACTTCTGGGTATCTAAAGTAAAAGTCTGCAACTAAAAGATACCAATGATTACTGTGTTTGAAAAAATCCATAGCGATAATTTGCCATGGTCGTTCTGAGAATTCCGATGGTTTCGAAGGTTCGGAACGTGCTGGTCTGTTTTGTACGCAAATTGCGCAACTGTCAACCATTTGCTGGAGTTCCATAGAAAGTCCCGGCCACCAAACACTGTACTTAGCACGGGCGCGGCATTTCTTGATACCTTGATGCGCCTTGTGAATGGCTTCCAAGGCCTCTCCGCGAAGTCCTGATGGGATGTAGAACCGGTCATTAACATAATGAATCCTTGAACAAGTGTGAGATTCGCACGGTAATCGTAAAATGGTTTTATCGCTATGCTGACTTCTTTTTTATGTGGCCATCCTTCCTGTATATATTTTGCTAGTTTACGGTATACTGGGTCTTCCGCTTGTAGATCCAACAACTTAGAAAGTATTGCATTAGAAACTGGAGATTGCTGCAATACGAATTGTACATGTGCCGAAATTTCGTCTTGTAACTCCTCATTCTGTACCTCCAGCGTTTTTAAAGGAGAACGTGATAAGTAATCTGCTGCTAAAATATCCTTTCCAGCTGTGTAAAAACACTTGAAGTCGTAGTGCATTAATCTCATTCGCATTCGTTGCAAACGGGGTGATAATTCATCAAGGTTCTTTGTCATTAGCAATGGCACTAGTGGACAATGATCCGTTTCCAATAGAAAGTGTTTGCCGTAGATAAAATCGTGAAAGCGTTCACATGCCCAAGTAAGAGCTAACATCTCCTTCTCGATCTGGGCATATCGTTGCTCCATTTTCGTTAAGGTCCTCGAAGCGTAAGCTACGGGACGAAATTCTCCAGAATCATTCTGTTGGCGAAGCACTGCTCCTATTCCGTACGATGAAGCATCCGCTGAAACCATAGTTTGACAATTAGGGTAAAAAATTGCTAAGCAGGTTGAGCTCGTTAAAGCTTTCAAAACTTCTTTGAATGCTTTTTCACATTCGTTTGACCATACAAACTCTTCCTGGTTCTTCAGTAAATGATGAATCAGAGTTAAGATTTCCGACAGTCTGGGTATAAATTTCCCCAAGTAGTTTACCATTCCTAAGAATGACCTGATACTTGATACATCCTTTGGCGCTGGTAGTTCCGTAATGGCTTGTATCTTTGAAGAATCCGGTTTGACTCCTTCCGCTAAAATATGATGTCCAAGAAACGTCGTCTGTTGTACGCAAAATTGACATTTATTGGCATTTAATGTAATATTCTCTCTCTTCAAACAATAAAGTACTGAACGAAGTCTGGAATCATGTTCTTGTATTGTATTTCCCCACACTATAATGTCATCCGTGTGGTTAGCAACACCTGGCAATCCTTCAAGAGGTAGATTCGTTTTTGGAAAAATTCCGGAGCTGATGAGATTCCAAAAGGAAGCCTGCGAAAACAAAATCTTTCGTAGGGAGTAATAAATGTAGTTAACCTTTTTGAACCTTCGTCTAATGGAACTTGCCAAAATCCTGTTAAACAATCAAGTTTTGTAATATATTTAGCGCCTGATAACTGACCTAACGTATGCTCAACAACCGGTACCGGATAATGTTCACGTTCAACTGCTTGATTCAATTTAGTTAAGTCCACGCATAATCGAATATCATTAGTGGCATGCTTCTTTACTAATACAATACCACTGCACCACTGGGTAGGCTCCTCAACTGGCTCAATTACTTCTTTTTCAAGCATCTCTGAAAGTTTCTCTTTTAATTTCGGCATTAACGCTAACGACACACGACGAGGTTGAGATAGGCAGAACGGTTTAACATCTTTACGCAACTTAATACTATATGATGTCTTTAAAAGCCCTAAACGGTTAAACACTTCAGGAAATTCAATAAATGGTCACACAGTGCTTTTAACAGAAACTTGAGAGCAGCGCGTAACTAAATTTAATCTGGTACATTCTATTCGACCGAGTAAATTCTGCCTCAGATCCTTGATTACAAAAATATTAGCGTTCGTTTGTACATTACCATAATGAAGTGACGCTGTAAACATTCCTATACATTTTAATGAATCGCGAGAAGCGTTTTCTAACCTACGATCGACTGGTTGCAATTTCCCGAAAAAACTCTTGTTCTTAAAATATTCACGATCCGAAATTAAAGTCACATCCGCACCGGGATCTAATTGAAAACGCACAACTTCGTCGTTGATCTTTACATCGGCCTGCCACGGGTCCTCTGCCGCTTTATGCAGTTGGTTTACTGTCGCCACAAAGAATGGATCTGTTCGCGAATTATCTTCCACTTGTCGTACTGCAGGTTTTGGCTTGACATCTTCGGTCCTTGCTTCCGTCTTCTTAGTTTTGCATACTTTGGCCCAATGGCCAACTTTCGAGCAATTATTGCACTTTGCGTTCTTCGCCGGGCAAGATTCTTTCTTATGTTTCCGGTCGTTACCGCAGCCGTAACATGTCCACGGAGAATTATGACTCTTTCCCTTCTGAGCGTTGCCTTTATTCTTTACTCTATTTACACTTCCTGCACTAGTTGCTTCGGAACGTAATAATTGATTTTGCTTTTGAACTGTTTCGTGGTTTCTAGCAATTTTCACGGCTTTTTTATAATCCAGCCCATCAACGAGTTGTAATTTTTCGGAAAGACGACGGTCGGCGACACCTACAACAATTCGGTCGCGAATTAACTGTTTTCGAAAATTCTCGTACTCACAGGAATCCGCCAGTTTGCATAGATCTGCTATGTAATCTTCCATGCTCTCTCCTGGTACTTGCACTCGCATGTTGAACTTTGCACGCTCGTACACGATGTTTCTCCTTCCATAAAAGAATCCGTCGAATCTTTCCTTCACCTTCGAGATATCGCTCGCCTCTGTTGTACTTAATCCAAATAAAGCGAAGATGGTTTCCGCCCGTGGTCCCATGGCATACAGTAATGAATTTACCTGGTGCTCAGATTCCTTCACACCTGCCACTATACAGTAGCGAAAAAATTTGGGAAAAAATTTTGTTTTTTGAACGCCATTTTGTTAATTTTATTTCTATTTTTAATTTTTTAGGTATAATCAATAGAGGGAAGCCTAAGGAGAAGAAATATTCCTGAAATTTGCCAAAACCTTTATCCGTTCGACCGGAATCGTGGTAAAACCGTAGATCCGACAGTTTTCTTTATTATATTGGGACGCCGTTATTATTAATCTGGGAATGGCTTTTAATGAATTTTCTCATTTTATAATGTTATAATTAATACCCTTAACAATAAAAAAGTTTTATGTTCATTCGCGGCTTTGTTATAAACAATTAAACACGAGCCAATTTCTGCATTTTTCAACCCTTCCTAGTCCCCTTAATTAAAATATTATATTATATTTCATTACATCATTAAAAAAAGTATCTTACAGTGTATTGTAAAAACGGTACAAATTATGTATTAATTAATACTAATATATAAGGCTTCTGCTCGCTCGATCGCCAAGATTATTATAAACTATATATTTTAAAATAAAATAAGATATAATATTAAATAAAAAAATCGAAGTATCTACTGTAAAGTATTAATAAAGAAGAAAAAATATTAATTAATCTAACATTTTATTAAACATGTATACTACATGTATCTCTTATGAGATTTAATAAATCCGACTAATAAATATTGTTTTAAACATTTATGAAAAAAATACGCATTACGCTTTACAGAAACATAAAAAAAAACGAAGTTACTGATTATACTTTCCAGACGAACAGACATACGGAGATGACAATCCTAATTACAATGTTTCACTATGCATTATAGCAACTACAATATATTGCGGTGTGTACGAAGCATTATCTGCCGTACTATCATCACTATTACTATTCTCATCTGTGGTATCCCAATACGGCATTCTGTAACCTTTTGCGCTGACTTCATGCAGATTAATATGTGATATCTCATCTGCTAATGCCGCACACGAGTATACCTGAACATCTGATGATAATATACCAATATCATAAAAATTAGTCACTTGTACAAACTTTTTGACGCATAAACAATAAAAATTTCCGTCCTTGAGAATATCGCAAACAATACGAATAAACCCATTATTTAAGATGCAACAATTATCGCGGATATGTGTACTAAGCAATATGTGATTAAATGTAATTTTGCGATACCGAGTACAATTGCTATCATTAATGTACGGCATAAATACACGAACAGATGTTTCTACATTACGAGCTTGCTACTTCCGTGCGCTTGTCTTTTTTTTATTCTATTAAACATTTGTTGGAGAGGTTGATTACCTTTTCTGCAATATCTCTGAAAAATTGACATATTGCTTTCAAATGGAAAAGCAGAAAATGAATCTAAATTGCCAAAACGTCTAACGTCATCTATGAAATGAAGCAGACCATGCACGTTATACAAATTAAATGTAGTGTCATAAACATGTTCAGCTCGAAGAACAAATTTCTGAAGGGCACACTCTGCGAAACGTAAATATTGCCTTGATGGGCACTTAAAAGATAAGATTCTTATAGCTGTATGTAAAAATAGGAAATGTTTTAGACTGTTTTATCTAATAAATGATGGAATAAAGCTGGACTAGTATACAGTAACATTTGTCGCAGTTCTGTAGCTTTATATTTTGAAAACATTTCGAGAGCTCTGGGTTGCCTTGCAAAACCTGAAGGACAATATTTTTGTAAACTTTCTATTTGTGTATTTATAATGGTAATAGATGCGCTGGATAGTTTTGTGTCACGAGAGTATTTCCCTTTTACCCACGCAAGTAATATCTTTTTCATTACACCTATGAACCCAAGATGCATACATTCAAATGGAATCTGTGATACCATTCCCATCGGTAATTGTAAGAGCGGACTTGTACCTTCTTTGTGATGAATCTCATCTAAACGCATGTGGTATTCTTTATCTGTTCGAGGAGGATGGTTTATACCATTAAAAACGTTATGATTACGTTATGAAAATGTGTACCTGATATTTTACATTTGGAACATGGACGTTCAGCCATATGATTACGATGATTAATATAAAAGCACGACCTGGCGCATCTGCTATAAAACATCTAAGTCTTAGTAGCACTTTCTTGTCATTGAATTGTATTCCTCCATTCGAAAAAATTCTTTGGACATCTTATACAAATTTGTTAAAGAAAATGTTAGGGTCATATGGTTTTGCAGGACCTTTGTAAATACCCACAACTATTAGTGGTGCATCTTGTACATTGGTAATTCGACACTGAATTGGCCAAATATGAATGATACTTTGTTTATCTAAATTACATCCATCAGTACTAAAATCTAAAACTACCTCGTCAACTGACGTACATGATGATACATTACAGAGGCTTTCAATAATTCCAAGTTGTAAATCAAAATGAAGATATTCCCCCGGTGGCACAGGAAGATATAGCAAGACAATTACGCAGTGTTTGGAGTAGCGTCCTAAAATCTTTAGGTAATAAGAAAAAGCAAAAATGTGTTCTTAGAAGAGATAGTATGCTATTTCCCCGAATATGTGTAAGATTATTATCTCTGAAGCAAGTTGCTAATTTCTCACGAAAAGATGCTTCGTGTACGGTATCTGTACATAAGAAGACAAGAGCGTTTTCATCACTTAATTCATGTTTATTACTATTATTATTGCTAATAGGACTAACATGAAACATATCTGAAGAAGACGAACTATCAATTCTTTGTGTATTTACTATATTTACACTGCAAGTTTTATCGTTCGAAATACTATTGAAAGTAATAGTTTTTTCAGATGCAGTGGAGGGGCCAGGTAAATGCATATCACTCGTAGTACGGACATTTTCATTGGTCAAAGTTAATAAATAAACATTGTGTCTATATTCTGCTCTAATTTTCCTTTTTTGTCTTTCAGACAATGTGTGCAGCGTCTTTCGACAAATTGAGGTCTTTAGATATTGTTTTTCCATATTTATATATATAATGGAATTTGCAAGAGATTGCAGGTACAAATTTCTTGTATCTCCAAAATATGAAATTTCTGTTGTGAATACAAAGAAAAAAAAAGTTAGAGAACTTCATAAAGCTTTATATAAAGCCAAAAACACGATCAAATCGATATACGATATAACCACTGATGATGAAAGCGAGGGATCAGACGTAAAGAATAAGAAACTACTAAGAAAATAAACCATCAATACAATAGACAATATTTTGAAATGCATGATTACGATATTCGCGAAACGTACAAAATACCAAAACCAATTGAAAAAACTAAAATAATTGTAAGCAATATCAGAGCAGTATCAGTGACACATGGTGTCACTTTTTCCAGCGCACAAAAATGTTATATAACTGTAGTCACAAAAAAACTTATTAAAAAATAAATTACAATCATACTTGCAATAACGCAAAAAATTGCATACCACTAAAAATTAAAAATAGTTTAAGTCCGAGTTACCCCTCAAATTCAAGCGAGTGTCTGTATCTTTATATAAGTAGAAGACAGATAAGTTATAAATCATTTCAATTAATGTTTAGGGCAGAGTCTTAACTAGCTCTCCGCACACACCGCACTGAGTTTTTACGCAGAGGCAACTACAAAAGCTTTATAGCTTTTCAAAAGATGATAAAACGAGGAGTCATAATGCAGACCGCGTGAGCACACGAGTTTAAAAATAATTTATAAAAAATAACATAAAAACTGCATTATTAAATTTATACATTAGAATTCATTTGCATGGAAACACCACAATATTGTCTCACTAAATCGTAGAGAAATTGCGTGTACCTTGCCCACAGCTGCAGCGATTTTCCAGGCGATGCGATTTACATACGTGATTATACGTATTTATTTACAATACGTGGGTAATCGGGAACCACAAATCGTGTCACCGATTCAAAATGACGTCGGACTTCGCTCAAATAGAGCAATCTGTAACACATAAAAAAAAAAAATATATTACATATAAGACAATGGACATAAAAAACAGAGCACATAACGTTTAATGCATGCAAAGCGATCGGGCGAACTTACCTTGCTCGCGGCTGCAGCGAATTTCCAGCCAATGCGGTTCACAAATATGATTGTACGTATTTACAATACGTGGATGCTCGGGCACCACGAATCGTGTCACCGATTCAACCTGACGTCGGACTTCGCTCCAATAGAGCAATCTGTAACACATAAAAAAGAAAAATGTATTACATATAAGACAATAGACATAAAAAACAGAGCACATAACGTTTAACGCATGCAAAGCGATCGGGCGAACTTACCTTAATTGCTCGCGGCTGCAGCGAATTTTCAGGCGATGCGGTTTACATACGTGATTGTACGTATTTACAAAACGTGGGTAATCAGGAACCACGAATCGTGTCACCGATTCAACGTGACTCACGCAAACAGAAGTTCCGTTCGTAAAGCAAAAATCTGTAAAAGCAACATAATATACTAAACAAGAATAAAGTACAAAAAGTAAAATAAAACTAAAATACTTACCAAGGACGCAAAACTGTGTACGGCCATGTACGACCACGCGACCAGGTACGACGCAATGGAACGCAATAGAACACCCAAGCGGCACGCAGAAAGTATCACACCGTCCGTATCGTCACGAACCGGATGCGTGACTCCTTGTCCCCGAAGTAAACAAGCATAAACGGTGGCGTTGTGCGCTACAACTATAATAGAACAGAAATATATTTTATTCACCTGGTTTTACGTATAACAGCGTCGCAATGACCGAACTCGGAATACTAATCACACTTTTTCGTATTTTTACAAGACGTTGAAAGACGAACCCAATAAAATATGCATATATATTACACAAATTCTCATATTACGATAAGAACACAAAATACAAACTAACCTGAGCACAACGCTTCTTGAACGTGAATAATCCCACTGGTTATTTAGCTCATGAGAAATATAGAAAAACCTTTTTCTCAGCCTGAAGACACGCACGTCAAATGATATCTGCAACTGTTCTTCACAGGATAATTCCCGTTTCAGCACGCTAGTTTCACTGCGCGCTTTATGACGTCGTGCTTGGACGTACAAATCGAGACTGCCATAGGCGGCCATAGCGACATGCGCACCAGTCGGCCCAGTAGGCGTACGACGCGCCAATAACAGATGCTGTTGCATTCTTGCGTGAAAACTGCTGACACTTTCGTAATAGCAAAGTTGCTTGATATTTGTCGTGAATCTGTCGTCAATGCATTCAACAGACCTGCTCGCTTATCCGAGCTATCTGTCGTCAACATACATTGTTGTATTTTTGCGAGATGTTTGCTGACACTGTTTGCAATAGCAAAACTGCTTAGCATTTGCCATCAATCTGCCGTCAATATGTTCGGTATCTGCTTGCTGTTAACTGCTATTCTGTCATATATTTTTCCGACAAAGGTTGTTGCAAATTGAGGGAAGTGTGCTAACAGAATTGACAATACCAAATTGTTGGGGATTCCCCCAATTTATTAATGTAAAATTGTATCCGTCCGTCAGATGTACTGCGATATACTTTTTGGTTGCTTCTCACGCAAAATTCTCGATTAGTTCGGCACCGCCGGAAGGAGCCGATCCGCGCCGAAGGCGAGCGCGCGTCAGCATCCCCACGCGGCTCGCCCAACCGCCGGCCTCCCTTCCAACGAACCCGCCGCGCCGCGGTATATAAGCCGGCGCTCCGACAGGAGCCGGCACTTCGTCTTAGCTCCGGCTCTCTGCTGCCTTCGACGAAGCCTACCCCATCCCATTTCCCAGGGTACACGCAAAAGGAGGTCCGGTGTTCCGAGCTTCTACTGAGGGTTCTCAGAGTGTTCCCGAACTCCATCCAACTTACTCCCGACGGCCATGGTTCAGCGAGGTCGAGTGTACTCAGCCTCGTAACGAGGGTTCTCGTAGCCATCGCCCCGGGTATTCGCACGTACCGATCGCGTTCCCGCCCGCGTGCAAATACAACATCACGGACCGCGCCGAAGGAGTATAAAATAGGATAAAACCGCGTTTCGGGAAATTCGCACTTTATGTAAAACCGCGCTTCAAAACGATAAGGCACAGCGCGCCGAGTGCATTCGCACTAATTTATTTGTAAACCTCGCGTTTCGTCAGTTTTGTTTTGATATATCGAATAAAGTTTATATATGTGTTATAAATCAATTGCTGTCTTTTGGGCCTTCCACTCAATTTCCTAATAAGCGATCGAGTCCGCGTTCAACTGAAACCCCGGTCGTCTCATAGTGAAAGGGCTGAACAAAGCCACTCGCAATTATCTCGCGTTCTCGCGGAACGGATTCGGCGATTCGTTTGACGCGTTTATTACGCGCCCAAACACAAATTATGTTTCCCATTTGCGGTCTTTCGGCAAACATTGCCAACGTTTGCGTTTATAGATTGTGTTAGCTGGGATGCTTTGTACGTCGATGAAACATGATTTTCAGTTAAAGCACTCTGGTTATCACAGTTCAGATACGGTCGCCCCTTGAAACCAATGACCTCTTCGAACAGCAACCTCAGACATCCTTCGCTCCTTCACTAGCTGCGACGTACTCAGCTTCGGTCGTTGATAAGGTGACGTTGCTCTGAAGTTTGCTGGTCCAGGTGATTGTTCCACCAGCGTACATACTGATCAGGCCTGTCGTAGATCGACCCGTCTTCCAATCACCGGCAAAACCAGCATCGCTGTATGTTTCAAATAGCCCTTGACAATCAGACCGGTACCAAAATCAACAGTGCTGTAGATAACGGTAAATGTGTTGGCCTCGACGCCAATCAGCCACGGTAGGTTTTGAAACCGCGCGTGCGACTACACCGACCGAATATGCTATGTCCGGTCGTGTTGCTGTTGCTAGGTACTGCAAGCATCCAACAGCTTCACGATATAACGTCTTGTCTTCAAAGTCGGGGCTCTCTTCATATTCTTGTCGACTATTTCCGTTGGCATACTTGTTAGTGAGTTAGCCTTTGCCATGCCAAATCGTTCAAATATTCTTTCTGTATATAGGGGTTGACTAATAAAGATTCCATCGTTGACTTGTTTAATTTGCATTCCGAGGAACAGATCAGGAGAGCCAGTCGTTATTTTAAACCTGATCTTCAATGCTTCGATGAACTCATCGATTTCGTCGTCGTCCGAACCAGTAACCAACCCATCATCCACGTAGATTGTCACAAACAGGTATTTGTTGTTGCGAACACGAATAAACAAGCATGGATCAGCATTGCTAACATAAAAGCCTTGACTGCGGAGAAAATCAATGAGACAGTCGTTCCAGCACCGAGGTGCCTGTTTTAGCCCATATAAGGATCTTATGAGCTTACAAACTCGATCACTTCCGTCCTCGAATCCTTCCGGTTGACGCATATACAGTTCTTCTTTGACTTCACCGTACAGGAACGCAGTTCTAATGTCGAATTGACGTATCTCCAACTGTTGAGTTGCAGCAACACTAAGTACCGTCCGTACCGTGTCATATCGAGCAACTGGTGAAAATAGTTGATCATAATCCACGCCCGACATCTGCGAACAGCCTCTGACAACTAGGCGTGTTTTCGCTTTATCTACAGTACCGTCTACTTTCATCTTCATTTGGAAGACCCAACGATTAGTTAAAGCATATTTTCCTTTCGGCAATTCACATAGCTCCCATGTTCCGTTTTCAGTATGTGACTTCATTTCATCAGCCATTGCCTCCTTCCATAACTGCGCATCTTCCGAGTTGATTGCTTCGGTATACGAATTTGGCACATGTTCAGCATGTAATGCATAGCTGCAACTGCAAATGTATTCATCTAAATAACGAGGTGTATGTCGATTACGTTGTTGACGTTGTTCCTGTTTAGGCTCAAGTTCCTCGTTAACATCTGCATCATTCACTAGAGTTTGATCTTCTTCAATTGCTGATTTTAATGAGATTGTCAAGCTTGGATTTGTTTGTTCCTTGATTTCAGCTTCATCGGCTGTGCTACAGAGTCGAACACTTTCTCTGATTCAAAAGTAACGTTGCAAGTGCGTACAATATCACGCCTTCCTGCATCTCAGATCCGATAACCCACAACCTTCATAACCAATCAGTAGACCAAATCTTGATTTTGAAGCAAATTTACCATTACGATGACGATCCGGTAGTAAATACCATCAAGCCTTTGTGCCAAATACACGTAAACGTGACGTTCTGAATGGAGTTGATGTACCGTACCATAGATCTTGCGGTGTCTTATTCTTGACCGGTGTCTTATTCTTGGCGCTGTATGGTTCAAAACATACACTGCGGTGTTACACGCTTCTGCCCACAACTTGATTGGCAAATTCTTGTGATGAACCATCGAACATGCTGCCTCGATTACGGTCCTATTCTCGCGTTCCGCTGCTCCATTTTGTTGAGGTGTGTCTGTCATTGATGTGCGAAACTTCACACCATGTGTCTGCAGAATAGCTTTCAATCTTGAATTGATAAATTCATTACCCGGATCACACAAAAGTGTCTTCACCTAATGTCCTGCTGCCTTCGCCTTGTTCAAAAATGTTTCAATACATTTCGGCGTTTCATCTTTCATCTTCAAGCAGAATAATCGACGGAACTTCGTGTAGTCGTCCTTTAAAATAAGTACATACCTTCAGCCACCTATTGAGGGCTCACTCATAGGTCCTACTATATCTGCATTGATTTGTTCACCAGGTTCTGTTGCACGTATGTCACGCCGTCCATGGTGCTTTCGCTTCATCTTTCCTTTGACGCAACCTTCACAGAATTCGTTGACTGCATCCACTTCGATGCCACGTACCTTCAGAAACTGTGCAACGTGACGTTTATTCTGATGAGCTAAGCGCTCGTGCACTGTAATGACTCGATTGGATTGGTTAAATATACACACGCAGATTGTGCTGGCTTCTTGACACGTAGATTCAACAACCATAGTTGACTACTTGATTCGCGTTTTCCGGTTACAATTACTTTGTCATTCTTTACTAACTTACATTTTCCATCAGCGCTAAAAACTGCATCAATGCCGTGTTTATTTGATTGACTAATAGACAATAGCTGGCGCTCAATCTTCGGGACGTACCAAACATCTTTAAGCTGACGCTTACACCATTTGCCACCAATTAGTGCTTCAATTATTATACGACCGGAACATTTGCGTACATCTTACCACCATTCGCGCTCGAATAATTTCCAAAATTTGAAACGGCTTGAAAGAAACAAAATTATTTTTATTGCCAGTCATATGATGCAAGCAGCCAGTATCAGCTACCCAAGATTCAAACTCACTGTCATTATTAATGCACGCCAATGCTATTGCATTCGTAGCAGTGGATGATTTTTCCTTATTGTCATCCTCGCTTGACTTCTTGCAGTATCTCTTATATGTCCATATTCGCCACAGTCATAACATTTGCCCTTGAATTTCTTATCGCTGTCACTATCCGTTGTCTTCTTCGATTGCTGAGTCTTAGAGCCACTGGAAGCTTGACGAATTACTTTTGTTGCCACTGCTTCTACTATTGTGCTTGCCACCATGGTCGCGGCGACCATATTTATTCTGACCGCTTCGTTTTAAAGATCCTGTAATACCACTGACTCATTCTCCTTGGTTTGCTTAAGACGTTCCTCTTAGTTACAAAGACGTTTCATCAGCAGATCAATCGTGCGGTCTTTCTTAGTCTCCCAAATTGATTTAGCAGTGTTAAAATCCGTTGGCAAAATATATAAAATACGGCCCATAAGAATACATTCGTCCATCGTATTCTTTCTTTTCTTTAATAATTCAGCATTAATTTCACTAAAAAGACAGTGTAGATTACCAACGTATGTCGTAACGCTTTCCTCAGGATTAAATTCAAGTGCGTGAAACTTAGAGAGTAACTTATCTAGTCCTTGACTCGTGACTGTATCAAACATCTGATGTAGTTTCGACCATCCTTCTTTCGTTAGTGCTGGTTTAATTACATAAACTCGATGTTGAGACTCGACCAGACTTCCAAGATAAAATTTAGCTTGAGCGTTATCCCTATCGAACTGTTCTGCTTTAGCTTCCATTGCCGCGCGTACCTCAGCCATTGCTGCCTCATCGACAACCGGTCGTTCACGGAAACCGTTCACAGATGCTTAGCAAACCTTGCATTGTAAGGATCATCGTCATGTCCTCCTTCCATCTGTCCCAATTTTCCGGTTCTTTCAGATGCTGGATCGCATTGATTACATCAATCTTGATCGACATCTTTTCGTGATGTGCAGACAATTGACCGAGAGAAAACAATATATGCAAATACGACTCGAATTATTTCAGTCTAATCTCACTGTGTGTACCGCGCACGAAGGGCTGTCTGGGCCCATAACCTGTTATTTTGTGTGATTGCAATACAAAAAGCAGTTTATTATAATTCAGCAGAGTATAATATATACAGAATATATACATATATATGATGTACAGAGGTGTAACGCGCAAGGAGAGTTCGATTACGACGGTAACGAGAGGCCGAGAAGCACGGGAAAGAAAAAAGTATGTGTGTCAGCATACTAGAAAATCTGCAAGAGAAAGTAAAAGTAGTGAGGGCGCGAGAGTCCGAGTCCGGAATAAAAGTATCTTTATTTTACAATTTTATAATATTAAATAACGCAACAAATATTTTTTTATATAAAAAATACAAAAATAAATAAATTTTTAGAAAAATTATTCGTTGCGGTTAAATACACACACAGGTGTTCTTATTATAAAACTTTTCACACATGTAGGGGGAGTAAAAAGATGAATTTAGAAATTTTTTGTTGCTGCCCAAAAACGATTCTAAAGGGTGAAACCACCCTTTATATGTAGAGCGGCTTTTTGTTTTTTTCGATATATTTCGGAAAGTATTCGAGATATCAAAAAATGTTTCAAATAAAAGTTTTATGATAAAAACATCTCTATTTAATCACATTAATAAAATTTTGAAAAATTTTTTTTTTTTTAATTTTTAATTAAAATGTTTAAAAAAATATTTTTAAAAAATATTATTAATGTTGTTGAATAGAGAAGATTTTGCTATAAAACTTTTATAAGAAATATTTTTTGATATCTCAAATATTTTTCGAGATATATCGAGAAAAGTAAAAACCGCTCTACATATAAAGAGTAGTTTCACCCCTTAAAACCGTTTTTGAGCAGCTACAAAAAATATCTAAATTCATCTTTTTACTCCCCCTATATGTGTGGGAAGTTTTATTAAAATCTGAATTTTCGAGTTCGCGAGGTCTCCTTGTATTTCTTGAATATCTAAAAAAATATTAAACAAATAAAAAAAGTATTTCAGATAAAAGTTATTCAAATTAATTAGTGGAAAAGTTTTTTAAAATACTGTTGTTAAAATACTTGTGTATACATGCAAGCTCCAAGGAGATGTATACACAAATTCTACTATTCGCATATGTATAATGAAATTTATTGTTGTCACTTTCTTGCGATGCCGATTGGTTCTCTTGATGCGCTTAAAATTCGTGAGCGGCTATAAGAAATGTAATACTGCGAATCATTGGGGAAAATACTGTGATTAAGTACTGGCAGTATTTCAGTAATTTTTTGGCTAGTACTTCGTCCAAATCACTGATAGAAGTACTTGATAAAATCACTAGTATTGATGAAATACTGAGAATTATAGATAAATACTAGCTACAGTTATTAATTACTGTAGCTAGTATTTATCTATAATTCTCAGTATTTCATCAATATTGATAATTATATATTATATATGTATGTATATATATATATAT
>NW_020219476.1:53590-55239 GCF_003070985.1 Temnothorax curvispinosus | reverse complement strand
ACCTCAAGGTCAAATTCAAGGTCACCGCCAGATAGATCCCTCGAAACCATGCAAATTTTGTCTAAGCCATTTTTTCGTACAAGTGCATCCCTACGTTTTAAAAGGGTGGGACGGGTGGTCTGAAAAACCCGGATATATATATATATATATATATATATATATATATAATAAAAACATTATTGACAAAAAAAGAATGGAAAAAAGAAAGGACATTTTAGAGCAGTGTAACATGCGATCCCAGGTAGCAAGCATTCGTCATTTTGACGTCAATATTTGGTCATAATTGGTCAGTAACGTCATTCGTCGATTAAGTGACGTATATTTAACGTCATGTTTTAATACGTCAAAAAGACTTTGTAAAATGACATTATATAGACGTTTAATTGACTACTGTTGACTACCCAGGTAGCAGACAGTCGTCATAATGACGTGATTCTTACGTCATTTTATGACGCATTTTACGTCATTTATTCCTAAAGTTTTTAACTTAAAAATGACATATTTTTCACAGTATTTTTCACAGGAATATTTTTACATTTATAAAGTGTTTCGTAACTTTATGATTGACGTGGTGAATTTATGGTATAAGTGGATCTAGTTGCGTGTGTAATTATAGTTTTATGACAACTATTTAATGCAGTGTTATAACTATCAAGAAGATATCATTACAAGATTTTTGAACACTTTAAAGATGTACCTGTTATAGACAAGTACAGTTAATAAGGAAGCATCAGGGTGAGGAGATCGTCCCTGTCCATTGGATCATCGAAGTCAAGCGAGTCGGACGCGGTACTGTACTAGGATGGGTGGGTGACCGCCTTGAGAACGCCCAGGTAGCAAGCACTCGTCATTTTGACGTCAATATTTGGTCATAATTGGTCAGTAACGTCATTCGTCGATTATGTGACGTATATTTAACGTCATGTTTTAATACGTCAAAAAGACTTTGTAAAATGACATTATATAGACGTTTAATTGACTACCCAGGTAGCAGACAGTCGTCATAATGACGTGATTCTTACGTCATTTTATGACGCATGTTACGTCATTTATTCCTAAAATTTAACGTAAAAATGACATTTTTCACAGTATTTTTCACAGGAATATTCCTACATTCATAAAGTGTTTCGTAACTTTATGAACGACGTGGTGAATTTATGGTATAAGTGGATCTAGTTGCGTGTGTAATTATAGTTTTATGACAACTATTTCATGCAGTGTTATAACTATCAAAAAGATATCATTACAAGATTTTTGAACACTTTAAAGATGTACCTGTTATAGACAAGTACAGTTAATAAGGAAACATCAGGGTGAGAAGATCGTCACTGTCCACTGGATCATCGAAGTCAAGCGACTCGGACGCGGTACTGTGCTAGGATGGGTGACCGCCTTGAGAGCGGCTATACGCACATGGCATGTAACGAAACAGTTAAAAAAGCTTTTTTTATTTTTTTAAATAAAGAAAAAGAACATTTTTTTGTAAACGTTTATCAAGTAGACATTTTAAAATTTTAATTTCATAAAAAACATTTCTAGAAACCGGTATGTCGTACATTAGACCTATTTTTGCCGTCAATAAAACGTCAGAAAATGACGTCGTTGGGATGTGACTTAGGACCGTGAAAAATACGTCATTTTTACGTTAA
>NW_020219476.1:31437-53580 GCF_003070985.1 Temnothorax curvispinosus | reverse complement strand
ATTTTTACGTTAAACTTTAGGAATAAATGACGTAACATACGTCATAAAATGACGTAAGAATCACGTTATTATGTTTGCTACCTGGGATGTAAAGCTGAGAGAGCAAAGTTAAACGGCTAGGATTGCTAGGAATGCAGAGAAGTAATGCAATTTAACAGTATAGTTATATAACATATGAATAAATAAAGAAATATAAATAAGAAATAAACATAAATATAAATAAATAAGTATAAATATTGTTCTCATAAGAAAGTAATTCATAATATTTAATTTGTAGTATTATAAGAATTTGTCACTGTCGAAAGAAGATTTACAAAAACGGAAGAATCAATGCTTGGGACATCGATACAAATATGAGCGACCAATAATATTATACCTTCATATGTGTCATAATATTTTATTTTATTATCACATTTTTATGTTATATATGTTGTGACGTTGCGGCCCGCCGCTTCGTGGCAGCGCCCCGCCGCCGCGCCGCCGTCACAAGGCGCGGAAATTCGCGCCCAGGGACGAGCCAGAGAGGCGACGACAAGATCTCCAGAGGCCAAAAATTTATATCATTTCCGCGTTTTGACTATTGTTTTATTTTTATGTAATCGTATTACGCGCGGCGCCTCACCCCACCACGACGAATCTTCGAGGGAATACACGTAACGGAAGGGTCCGGGAGGACCAAGGACCGAGGAAAGGTGGCGAGGGCGAAAGCGGAAACCACTGGGATCCCGGGCGGCGAGAGCAACGCGGCAGGCGTGCGGCGCGTGAGGCAGCGATGGACAAGGCCACCGATTGCGGGGCCCCAGGCGCCTGAGGAAAACCCGGCCTCAGCAAATTGCCTCCACGAAATACCGGCCCGCGGGGTGACTGATCACCGCCCCGAGGTCAAACCGGAGGCACACCGGCTAGAACGAAGTCCAGTCCGCTGTCCAGGGACGAATTGAAAGAGTCGCTACGCCGCCGAGGGACCGTTGCGCGCCCCCGAAGGATGCACCTTACGACGATCCTGCGTTAAAATATCGCGCGAGCTTGCAAGCTTGCTCCCGATTTGTCGGCGCGCCCCTACGGAAAGGGGTGCCACATCGATTCCGCAATCGAGCGGATTTAGCGAGACACTTTCTGGTCGCCCGTCGGCGAGTCCGAACACGATTCATAAGTTTCCTTAAGATTCGTGATAGCCGCCCCGAGTCGGGTATTCGTTTCGTCCTGCGACGACTGTTGACACGAGGTGACGGCGAGGAGCCCGAAGAGAAGGCATCGCATCGGTGAGGTTGCCCGCAAGTACTTAATACCGACATGTAAAGCCACGACGCCGCCCTCCGGTGCGCGTTCTCGTTCGGGAAAACGTTTGTAATATCGCGACACGTACGGTCCCTTGAGACCGAGTATCGAATGGCGATCGACAGCGAAAGCGAAGGGCCTCGGGATGGTATCGTGGCTGCGGAATCGTGATAAAGACGTGATAGCGAGCCTCTGGAGATCGCAATAGATTCGTTGGCGACATCTGGTAATGCGAGTCCGTTTTCGTGTAATGTCCGCGCTCGTGGTTGCGTTTCGCGCACACGGTGTTCACGGCGTATCGAATTACCAAACATTACTTATGTTGGAATGTCGTCCGCGTCGACACATCAATAGCGTTAACCGTTGATGTGGGCTAATTGCCGTAGAAAAGTCTTCGTGTTAGGATAGTTAAGTTCGGATGCGTTGTTCCGGTAATTGCGTGTAAGAGTTAGTCGTGCCGGCTGGAGAACGTGATCCACGTGATTACTCCATTCTCGCGATAGGCTCAGTGCCTCGTGATTGCGTGTCATTATTGCTCGCGGTAATTCCGCATATTTTTCTTCGCGTTCGTTCCAGTATTTTGCGCTATTTCGAGTATCTCAGCGTATCATTCTGCGCGTTACGAAAATCACTGAAGACAGAGTATTGTATTCGCCCGAATGACTTGCGTTACCTTTGGTTATTTCTCGCGTTCGATTAAGTCCGTATTTTCGCGTTAGTTATAGTATTCCGCATCTCCTTGCGATCGCGCCGAAAGTTATTTTGCGTCATTGCGTTGAGTTCGGTCCTCATTACGTTGAGCCGTGGCTTGCGCCACGATTCCTACTTGCGTTAGGCTTAAGATAATTGGCGACAGAATTCTTGTGCGACTTTATACGTGGCGTTCACGCGCTCCGAGCGTGACGTACCGTCCTCTCGTAATCTTTCCCGTGAGACCACATGTTGTATTTCCATGATGATTTCGCGTTTACTGTCGATGTTTCATATTAATTATACGTTTCATTCTACTGTATTTCTCTGACCTAATCACAGCGCATTCTGCGCGTTGGCTATACGATACCGTAGTACTCCGTTCATGTCTGGCGTCCGCGCTATCAAAAAATTTTGTTGTTTTATTTCTGACGCCCGCGTGATTGACTATTTAATTTGTTCGATTGACTGAAGCCGAATCTGCATTTATTGTTTCACCCGCGAATTACTAAGGAATAAATGTTATTTTTGAATTGTTAATCGCTTGAGTTCGTGGCCTTATTTGTGTGTCACTCCGCCAGATATCGCGCCGCCCTTCATCACCCCCGCCCCAGCCCTTAGGTCGAGCTAGCCGATTCCTCGCACATCCGCACGTTTCGTCTCGCGTCTTGTCTTGGTTTTCTTTTGCGATTTCGCGGACGCGAATTCACGCGTCTGGCGCCCAACAGCAAAATCGTTTCGTGGAGTGTCGGAGGTGCGAGGGAATCGTCGGAGAGGCCTATCACCTTTCTCTCCTTTTCCCCTTTTGATCCGGCACACGCCCCGGGCCGCTCCGGGAGTAAAAAAATCGTGACAGTGTATAATAAATATAATCTTTTTAAAGGTTTTTGGGATCCGGGGTTTTCTGAAACATTATCGGAATTTCAACTCATTGTACCGTATGTAATATATATCTGCCTTTACTTTTATTTATAAGAGACGAAAAAACCTATATCTAAAAATCGGATGTAAGCCGATCGCGCAACTCAGCGATAACGAAGGACGCACGAGACTACAAAAGGTAGCGAGAGGAGAAGACGAGAGGGCAATGTAAGTCGGGGGAGCAGATCAGTAACGGGCGTTTCTTGTACATAAGAATTGTTAAACAAATTTAATTAAAGTATCATTTTATTTGAAGTGTTGTGTATAATAATTCCGCCTCCCCCGTGGACCAAAAAAACCCGGTGCCTTTTCCAAAAAGGGGCACAACAAATGGTGGCAGCATGAGGGATCCACTGGCAGGAAGACGGGAACGGCAGCTGAAACAGAAAAAGTAAATCAGTAAGGCAGTGCAACATCCTCAACGGAGACACGGCAACCAGATTCGACAACAGCAGACAACATGGTAGCGGCCGACGAGGGATAAGCAAGCAGCGTAACTCGAGACGGCACCGACCTACCTCAACGGAGGCTCACCGATAGATAAAGCGGCACGAGTACCGACCAGCAATATGCGACTAGCGACCGTAATGTAAGTCGATTAAGCAATTCATGTAAAGCACAATTACAGTAGATGTCAGAAAGCGATAATCCACCTGCGAAACTAAATCAATCGTGGCTCCATAGCGAGACGTCACGACGAGCGCGTAGAAATAGCCCGTTAAGCCCCGTTCAAACGACCGAAGAAGGCGTAAGCGACAATCGCGAAACCGTGCGTAGAAATTTAGACGTGTGCTACTCAAGCGAAAGCAAATCAGAACCAGAATTACATCTTAACATCGTAGTCGAACGCGAATTTCAATTCGGCGATTTAGACGCGAGTTTAATAAGACCAAATAACTGCCCCGAGGAAAATAGACTCCACCCCTCACACGCGTAAATCTGAAAATACGCACAAAATCTGAAAAATACGCACAATCTGAAAACGCGGACGGTACGACCAGTAGATTATCACAAAGACGAGAGTTCTCATTGACTTCGTATGATAGCAGCGTATTCAACCCGCAAGACTATTACCCAGCGTCAAGAAACGTAAACGTAATCGAGATGGCGGAAACACAAAATGACAACCGCGACGCGAACAACAAAAACGCGCCGATAACTCCAGAGGAAATAGACGAAGAAATAAACCGTCTTAATCGAGTGCTATCACAAAGAGGAACCCCGGCGAATCACCGTAACCGGATGCCCGTGCGGGCCGGACTGTCGCGGGACGATAGAGATTCCATTCTCGAAGAGATATTACACGGAATCCGCAACTTACACGATCGCGTAAATCAATTAGCAAGGGCGAATCCTGAACGCCGCGAATTTCACGCGAGACGCGAACAGAGTGACCTCCCGTTCGAAGTGACGTACGGACGAACGTCGTACGATATTCGGAATCAAGCGGAACGCGCTATCGGTAGTTGGGGCTCACATGTAAATAATGTACATAATTGTAAGGTAATAGTTAGTCGCACCTGTGTAATGTTTGATATGTTTGAATTGCGTTTGATACTCGCTTGTGTATTAGTCAGTAAGTATAATCGTGAAGTTGTCGTCGGTTTGAGACTCGTGCGAAACGTTGGCGGACCGCGACAGGTGTCAATGCTTGCGCGACTCACCCGACTCGTGCTGCCCGCCCACGGGCGGCAAGCCTAATTATTGGGACAATAGTACTCGTTCGCGCGGTACTTCCAGGAGCGCGAGCCGAAAGAGTTCCGGAGCACGTTACTCCCGTAAGAATCGCCGACACGTTGAGACGGAGTACGAGCCACAGTCGAGTGCTCGAAGAATATAACGGCGTGTGCCTGCTTCCCCGTTTGTGTTTGCTTGCTGCTCGCTTGTCTGCTTGCTCGCTACCTTGTCCGCCTGCACGCCTCCCGCTTGCTATCGAGGAGGATTCGCCACTTGATGAGAGGACAGACGAGAACGGCCGAGAGACTACCCCAGGAGGGCGCCGGGCTGCGATACGGTGAGTCGCTTCGCTTGCTTCATCCGTTTTTTCGTGAACTATATTTCGTTCGCATTCGTGAGGGGATTGCCCCTTTGGTCCTTCGAACCACCCTACTACAGGCCAATCGCAAATCCGGGGAACAATTGATACCCCCCCGAGCATTGGTCCTTCGAGCCGAATTTAAAATCGCGTTTAGAGAACTCCGTCGACCTTTCGCGCGAGTCTGCTAATCAACGTTAATCGTCTCGAACATTCTATCGCATAATTGGCGCGTGCACGCTCGCACCGCGCGATCGCTCTCTCGCTCGCACGTCGCATCGGCACGTCGCGGCGAAGACATCCGCGTGATTAACTCTCTCAGAGTCGCTGCACTCTCGGTGCATAAATATAGTAGCCGCATTAATCGGTGCGGACCTCCGCAAAATAGAATAGTTGACGCGTACCACCTCATATCGCGTGATTGCGCTCTCGCTCGCTCGTCGCGGCGAAGACATCCGCGTGACCATAGGCGTACGCGCGCGTGTCGTTCTCTCAATTGGCATCGCACCGCTGCATAATCGTCGTAGCTCTTATAACAGGAAAACGAAATAACAGGCGCGTGCCCGAGCTCCGCGCGCGATCCCCCGCGTCCGCCCGTCGCATGGACGACGCGGCGAGGAAATCCGCATAATTGTGTACGCAAGTAGTGAAATTGTAAAAGCTCGTGCATGTGCCATTGTTTGTCTTCGCCGCGCCGAAATTCTGCATAAACGTTGCAGATTTCGCATTGCAACTTTGATAAACTCAAAGACGATCGAATATTCGAACATATTCCATCGTCTTTGATCACTTGTCCGGAATCGAGCCGCCTGCCCCCCTTCGGCCTTGGCGAGGCGCGGTGTTCTTCGCCTATTGATTCGAAATGTTTTGGTCTCGGCATTCAAAAGCGAGGCATATTTTTGTGCGTTGTTGACCGGCTGCCATCCTCCTGACTTTGTCGACCCTTCGATTCGTTCGTCGGTTTTTCGGCCGTCTTGCGCGTGTACACATATCTCACCTTGTTGACGAATTCAATCTTTCAACATGCCTAAAGGATATCGAGCGCGACGCGAATTGTGTATTCGTCGTATGAGGGAGATAGACCAATATTCGACGCTCGCAATAAACAACGTGGCTCAGAAATCGAATTTTCTCGTGCGTTATCCAACTGTGCGCCCAGTGGTCGGGGATTTTGAGGAAGCTCACCTCAGGATCATTCAAGATGCGACGGATGAAGAGTTCGCTGCCGAAGACGCGATTCGCGACGAGTTCGACCGGATGCGTTTCGCGGTAATAAGAAGATACGAAACTTTAACCGCCGCGGAGCGAGCAGCCGCACAACAATCGTCGCGACCCGCGCCTACTTCGGCCATTAAATTGCCGAAGATCGATCTCCCTAAATTCGAGGGCGACCTCGCCCTGTGGCCGTCCTTCATTGTTTTATTCGACACGGCAAACCACGAGAATTCTGGGGTCGCCGATATACAAAAGTTTCAATATTTGTTAGCCTCGCTGTCGGGAGAGGCTCTTGGCGTCGTAAAAAACTTGCCGTTGACCGCGGAAAATTACGTGATCGCGTACGATGCGCTTCGAGGGCGCTATCAAAACAGGCGGAAGTTGGCCACGCATTATTGGCGCGCTTTCGCATACGCCAAACCCTTGGTCGCGGATACCGCCGAGTCACTCCGCGCCCTGCTGGACGTGTTCACCGAGAACACGCGCGCCCTGCAAATGATGGGTTATCCGGTGGAGGCGTGGGATTTCGTACTATTGAACCACTTGTTAGAGAAGCTCACGCCTACGCTACGGGAGAAATTCGAGGCGACCCATATGTCCGCGGAACCACCCCGGTATGAACAATTGACCACTTTTCTAGCGGGATATTGCACGGTGCTCGCGGCGGTGTCGGACGCTTTACCACAATCAAACAAATCGAAAGCGCAGAATCAATCGTCGAAGAGGGCCGCGTCGACAACCTCGCTCGTCGCGCAGAATGCCGCGTGCCCCAAATGTGGGAACAGCATTTACTGGCTAAGTGCCCCGAGTTCTTAAAACTCTCAACCAAGGACCGACATAATTTCGTTCGCGAAAAGGGACTCTGCCTAAATTGCCTTCGGGCAGGACATAATCTAAAGAGTTGCCCTAGCTCTTGGGCCTGCCGGTCCTGTCAGGCGAAACACCACTCCCTCCTGCATTTCGAACGGGCTACCGTCCCGCCTGCCGCGACCGCCCCGGCGGTCCCTCCGGCCGTTAGCAAAACCGTGGCGCCCGCGAGCGCGGTCGAGAAACCGATCATCTCGATGGCGAGCATCTCAAGCCGCGTTGTCCTCCTGTCGACCGTTCGGGCGGAGGCGCTCGACGCCTACGGCAACGCGTTTCCGGTCCGCCTGTTACTCGATAGCGCGAGTCAGGCGAATTTCGTCACCGAGAGCTGCCTCAAACGGGGAGGCTTTGCTCGGACAAGGCATCGGGCAACAATGTTGGGCGTCAACGACACCAAAACCGCCACTACAAGGGGCATCACCTCGTTCGTTGTTCGGGCGCGAGATCGGGAGAACCTTCGGTTCCCGATCGAGGCCACGGTGCTCTCGCGCATTATCTCGCCGCTACCCCATACCCGCGTCGACGCGAAATCGTGGAGCCACCTACGGGGGCTGCCGCTCGCGGATCCGGAGTACCACTTACCCGACTCCGTCGACATTCTACTGGGGGCGGACTCATTCGTGTCGGTGTTGCGCGACGGGCGGCGTACCGGCGGAACGGGCGAGCCAGACGCATTCAACACTGCATTCGGCTGGGTATTAATGGGCGCGATCTCGCCGTCGTTGCGCGAGCAACCGGTGCATTCCCTCGCCACCACCATCGAATCCATCGACGCCGCGGTGGAGCGATTCTGGAGTTTGGAGGAGGTTCCGGAACAGATTCCTTGCTCCAGCGAGGATCGACGTTGTAAGGAGTGTTTCGAACAGACCACCTATCGCGATCATTCGGGACGCTTTGTCGTGAAATACCCTTTTGCGTCACGGGGTTCACAAGCTGGATAGCACCACGACGAAACTTCGAGTCGTTTTCGACGCCTCGTCGAAGTGCCCGAAAGGACAGTCGCTGAACGACACGCTCCTCAGTGGTCCGAAGTTGCAACCGGACATTATCGCGGTTTTACTCCGATTTCGCGCGGAACCCGTGGCCCTTACCGCGGACGTAAAACAGATGTTTCGACAAATCTGGATGAACCCGGAACACCGAAACTATCAGCGCATCGTCTGGCGTTTTTTGGAGTCGGATCCCGTTCTCGACTACTTGCTCACGACGGTTATTTTCGGTAGCACGGCTTCGCCGTTTCTAGCGATATACTGCCTCCTTAAGTTGGCTCACGACAATCGCGATAGGTACCCTTTGGTCTACGTTACACTGCTCGAGTCACTATACGTAGACGACGTCGTCGCCAGCGTCCGCACTGTCGAACGAGCCATCGCGCTTCGCAATCAATTGCTCAAATTATTTCGGAGCGCCGGTTTCGAGTTGCGAAAATGGGCGAGCAGCCATCCCGCCGCGTTGGAGGGGCTCGACCCAGAGATCTGCAGCCGGACAATGCTGTCCTTCGAGATGCCCGAAGATCAGGCACTCAAGGTACTGGGCCTTCGTTGGCACTCGCAGTCGGATAGCTTTGGGTTCTCGCTCAACCCGCTCACTAGGAGGTGCACTAAACGTACGATATTGTCAGAGGTAGCCCGTATTTTTGATCCCTTGGGATTCTTGGCGCCATTGACCTTTACCGCGAAGAGACTAATACAGCGATTGTGGACTTTGGGGCTCGGGTGGGACGACGAACCACCGTCAGATGTCAGCCGACAATGGCAACGGTATCAGGCCAAATTCGACGCGCTGGCTTCCCTGCGTATCCCTCGCACCTTTCCCGCGGGCGATGACGTTCGTCGCGAAATGCATGGCTTCTGCGACGCGAGCGAACAGGGATATGGGGCGGTGGTATACCTGCGTATTATAACCCCTTCGGAGACTAGAGTCGTGATCCTTTGTGCCAAGTCGAAGGTGGCTCCGCTACGCGCCATCTCTCTACCTCGATTAGACCTCTGCGCCGCGTTGCTCCTCGCAAACCTGATGGCTTACGTCCGTCAGGTCCTGCGGGGACACTTGGATATCGATGAAGAGTACGCCTGGTCTGACGCCAAGGTGGTCCTCTCCTGGATCCTTTCCTCCCCGCACCGGTGGAAGACTTTCGTGCGTAATCGCGTCGCTCGAATACAAGAGAAAACTCCGGTATCGGCCTGGGGGCATGTCGTCACCAAATGCAATCCGGCCGATCACTGCTCACGCGGACTTTTCCCTCGCAAACTCGTGGCAAATTCATTATGGTGGGGAGGCCCTGAATGGTTGTTAGATTTCGAGTCCCGCACCAAGCCGGTACTTGACGAGGCGATTCCGTGCGAGGAGGAAAGGATCGCCACGCTCGTCGCGTACGAGACACCCAATGTCATTTCGTCATTATTAAATAAATATTCGTCGTTAGATAAAATTAGTAGGGTAATCGCGTACATCATACGGTTTACGATTCGATCCAGGGCCAAGCCGGTACCCGCGACCTTGGCCGTGGATCAACTCAAAGCGCATTCGGCGCTACTGGCGGTGGTAAAATTGGTTCAGTTAGAGTCCTTTGGCGAGGAAATCGATCGATTAAGGAACGGAAAGAGGCTCCCCAAGCCGCTCAGCAAACTCGCTCCGTTTCTAGACCCAACGGGACTTCTCAGGGTGGGCGGCAAACTCAGCCACTCGGGACTTGAAGCCAAACACCCGGTGCTGCTACCGAATGCCCACCAACTCAACGAGCTCATTATCAAACAGGTGCACCGCGCCCACTTGCACCCCGGTAGACGCACGCTCCAGTATCTGCTCGCCCAGCAATACTGGATACTCGGAGTCGATCGCGCGATACGACGGGTCCTCTCCGATTGTTACGGGTGTTTCCGAGCGAATCCTCGCACACTCCAACCCCCCATGGCCGATCTACCGGTCGGAAGGGTTGGCGCGGTCAAACCGTTCTCGATTAGCGGCGTGGACTTCGCAAGTCCGTTTTCGATAACCCCTCGCCGAGCTCGAGGAGTCTCTTCATTTAAGGCATACGTATGCCTGTTCGTATGCTTCGCCGTTAAGGCGATCCACTTGGAGGTCGCGTTTTCGCTGTCCACGGACTCCTTTCTCGCTGCGCTGCGACGTTTCGTGGCCCGTCGCGGACGTTGCTCCCGTTTACACAGCGACTGCGGCACCAATTTCGTGGGAGCATCGCGAGAGCTCGAGCGCCAGAAAGAAGAAATCACACCATAGAAAGCAAGCGAACTATATTAAAAACAATTCAACAACAGGCATTACAGAATTTCCAATTAGGATTGAGAGACGAGATCAAGTTACTTGTTCGAGCTCAGCATTTCGCAACCTTGCAAGAAGCGATTGCCGGAGCGAGCGCCGAAGAAAAGAATATGGCATTCCAGAAAAAATACTGACGGACAGAGGAACGAATTTCCTGAGCGAAATATTTAAAAGCACGTGTAAACTATTGAAGATCGAAAAAATTCAAACAACGGCCTACCATCCTGAGAGCAATGGAGCATTAGAACGCTCTCATAGGACATTAACAGAATACCTGCAACACTATATTAACGCGGACCAGACAGATTGGGACGAATGGACGCCATACGCAATGTTCGCGTATAATACGACGCCGCACACGGCGACCGGTTTTACGCCCTTTGAATTAGTATACGGGTACCGAGAGACACTACCTACGGCACTGTCGCAACCACCGAAACCGACGTATACTTACGATGATTACGCGCAAGAATTAAAAGCAAAATTAAGAGCGACACAACGAGGATGCAAAGGAACATTTGCGAAACGAAAAATCTAAGGCCAAGGAGACGTACGATAAAAAAACGAAAAAAATAATTCCAAGTGGGAGACAAAGTTCTGCTGCACGACGAAACGGTACGCAGAGGAAGATCGGAGAAATTAGAATCCCCGTGGATAGGACCGTATGAAATAATAAAAAAACATTCCGAAGTCAACTATACGATAAAAAAAGGGACGAAAGACGACGCGAGTACAAATAAACAGACTAAAGCCCTTCATCGAACAATAAAAGCCGCAAAAGAACGAAATCAAGCAATAGAAAGTAGGCGATAGAACGTAGTAATAAATAAGAAAAATAAAATAATTAGTACTTACCAAAAATCAAGAACGGCGAGGGAGAGTGACTTCCCTCCGACCGGAAGCCACATCCACGGTAATCCGTAGGGGCAGTATAGGGACCCAAGAGTCTGGGCCCACATCTTCATACGGGGGCGGGGGCGACATCGGCCCCGAACACAAATTCGCATCAACACGCTCACTCGGCGCGGCACGCACATTCACGGCGCCCGCACGAGCCGCACGCAACCAGTACGTGGGCCAGCAAGAATCACAAGTGGTGGGCACGAACCAACGGTCACACTTGTAACACTTCATAACGATAATTTGCAAATAAAAGTGCTCAGGGCTAAGACTCAACAGCGACTAAACGCGCGATGAAAGAATAAATGCAAGGAGACAATAGAATAAAGCCAAGATAAAAATTCCGAGAAAAGTAACTTGAGTCCTTATCTTACAGGACGCTGATCGTCGTTCAGCACTTCGCGAAAAAAGCGAAACCCGACACAGCACCATCGTACGAGATACGACAGTTCAGCAGCGAGCCGGGAATATACTTTGAAGAACCGGACAGGTACAACAGGTAGAAGCGACATGGAAACTATAGCGATAAAAATCGACGTAGCAGCCCTAGGAAACCGATATCACCAACTTCAAGAAATTTTGCATCAAACCGAAGAATTATGCGAAATGATACTTGCAATGGACACGCAGCAGATGTGCAAAAATATTCTCCATACGATAGAGAAAAATAATAAAAAATTAACGCAATTATTAACGCGATTACAAACAAAATATAAAACAAACAATAACAAACGAGGTTTAATAGATGTGATCGGCACGATCAGCAAAACACTGTTCGGTACTATGGATGCAGACGACGCAAAACACATACAAGAGCAGCTCAAACTGATACAAAATCAGCAACAGACACTACGGCACACCGCGAAAAATCAATTAAAGGTGATAAATGCCACAATAGGCCACATGGAGGCCTTAGAAAAATCGTTATATTACAACGAACAACTGCTGACGAACGTCACGACACGAATACAGCAGGAAATAGCCAAGTTCGCCAGAAGAGAAGAAATAGACGAACAGTTACTAATAATAATCACAATTACAGAAGATCTAATAGAAGACGTGAAAGACACGATATATTACCTCACATATCCGCGAGAAGGAATCATACTCACTCGTTTATTACCGATAGAAAATATAATAACGGAATTAACAGAGGCGACGTCACAATTGACGCGAGGATTGCATTTCCCATTCAAAGTTAGATTAGAAAATTGGAACGATATACAAAGTTACGTAAAAATTAACGCGTTTTACGATAATCCGAATATTTACACGATAATTAAATTTCCCGTGGTAACATACCCCGTGTATGAAATATTAAGAACGACACTATTATCTGTCTATAACCACGCAAATATTTTTACATGTTTAAGAATTACTCACAACATATTAGCGATAGGTAGAGAGAATCATAATTATATAACGTTAGAAGGAGCGTGATTTAAATGATTATAAACGAAACGGAGTAAAATATATATGTAACCAAAACTACCCGGTATACTTTATAAAAGCCGACGCACCATGCGAGGTGCAAGTTTATGTAAAAACGCCAGGATATGTAAATACCTGCGAAAAACGTCAAATAATGTCAAACGTAGCTTTATGGATAACAGTAATCGAACCACAAACGTGGCTATTCTCAACGCCGAAAAACAAAAACTAACTATACAATGTAATGATCAGGCGGAAAAAAAAATCGAAATAGAGAGAACAGGAAAAATAAGTATAAATGAAAATTGTAAACTAACACCCGACATTATTATAAAAACAAGAAGACAAACAACTATGAAACAAATAGAAATGCACTTAGCAGATTTTAACCTAACACTAACAAACAAAAATAAAAATACTAACGAACAAGCAAAGAAGGAAATTAGATTAGAACCTGTAATTAGGAATCCGAACGAATTAATGAAATTAAGTTTAGACATAAACGAGATAAATAAAGAATTAGAAAAATCCCAAGATAGCATAATAAAAAATCCCTATGTCATATATTCCGTAGGATCGACCCTTACGTTAATAATAATTATATTAAGCGTAATAGGAATAAGTATCTGTGTAATAAAAAAAAATAAGAAACAAGCAAGCGCCCGACCGCACATACAGAGCGACTCAGCGACGCTATATTAGAAGATAAGAAAAATGTAACCGCAGAAAACAATAAAGCAAATAAACCACCCTAATAGAAATAGAAGTAAGATAAGCAGCGAAACACTGTAACAAAAACTATAGACCGTAGTTTCCTTCTCTCAAAGGGAAAGGGATGTTGCGGCCTCAATTAATGTATTAATAAATAAGAATAGTATTAAGAAAGACCAATAATAACAATAGGGAATGCGACCGCGAAAGCCCGAAAAAGTTACGCTAAGCCGAGTCAGCAGGATTATGAGTTGCGCGATCGGCCTACATCCGATCGAGCAACTCAGTGATAACAAAGGACGCACGAGACTACAAAAGGAAGCGAGAGAAGAAGACGAGAGGGCAATGTGAGTCGAGGAGCAGATCAGTGACGGGCGTTTCTTGTACATAAGAATTGTCAAACAGATTTAATTAAAGTATCATTTTATTTGAAGTGCCGTGTATAATAATGCCGCCTACCCCGTGGACCAAGAGAACCTGGTGCCTCTTCCAAAAAGGGGCACAACACTCCGTACTTTCGCTGTCATCCATATTACTCTCATACCGCGGATTTTCTTTTGTTGAAATGGAGCTTTTTAATTCTCAGATTGATTTGTCTGAATATTAAGTCCACCGGATATCCATTATCTAATAAAATGTCAACAATCAATGATAGATTTTTTTTGAAAAACCGAGAGTGAGACAACAATATGGCTCTGTCTACGAAACTGTATATTGTTCCTAATTTTTGTTGTATAGGATGGGTTGAAAAGAAGGACAAGCATCTGCCTAAAAAGGTTTTTTATAGAACCAGTCTGTAATGATCCTATTATTACTAACAATTAATTTCAGATCCAAAAAGCTAAGAGATCTATTTTCTTCATATTCAATCGTCAATTTCAGTCTCTCATGATATTTGTTGAAACAATCGAATATGTCAGCAATGCTTGTCCTTTGTGCTGCAAGTACGACATCATCTACGTAACGGCGGTAAAATGGAATTCGGAAGTTTAATAATTTAAGCATCTCCTCCTCCAAATCCTGCATAACTATATCTGCTGTGTCAGGAGATAAGGGGGAGCCCATGGGAGATCCGAATGTCTGTTTGTATATAATGTTATTGAAAGTGAAGAAAGTGGAGGTGAGAATAAATTCTATTGCTGAAATAAATTTTTTGTAATTTCTGAGAGATCACTGCACAACTCACAACTGTTATTCACATGACTCTTGGCCTTAGGAAAGCTTTTGGAGAGGATTTTTTTGTAGAAAGGATGCCAGTGGGTAAAGAGCTGTATTGACAGATGATACAATTATCCTCAAGGGGTTATTGTTTTTGTGGATTTTTGGGAGTCCGTAAGCTTTAGGGAGGGAGGAATCACTCTCGAGTGTAAAGACCAATATTCTTTTTTGGAGATGTACTTACTCTTTTTGGAGCCAATCTTTTAGTCTATTGTTCAGGTTGTAACGATGCACCCCTTATGACAACGCATCGTCCTCGGCTACCACCCGCCGGGAGCCGCCCGACCGATTCCCCGTCGGGCGAGCACAGGGCGCGGTGCGCCCACATTTTTTAAATACTTGAAACGCACCGTGTGCGCGGGAAATCCGCCGCACCGGTGCCCTCCCGCACGACGCCGACGAGCGCCGAAGCGAGCCGATCCCCGCCGAAGCGAGCACGCGGGATCGCGCCGCTCCCACCACCGCACCGTCGCCTGACGATCGGCCTCCCTCCTGCCAAGCTCACCGCGCCGAGCGCTATAAAAAGCCGGCGCGCTCGACGAAAAGACACTTCGTCTTTACCACGGCTTTCCGCCAGTCCTGACGAAGATACCTTCCGAATCCTAGGGCAACACGCACAACGAGGTCCAGAGTTCTGGTTCTCGACTGAGGGTTCTCAGAGTGTTCCCGAGCTCCCTGATACTTGCCCCGACGACCACGGTACCGTGGGGTCGAGCGTGCTCGGCCTCGCCGCGAGAGTTCTCACAGCCGTGATCCCGGGATTTCGCCATCCTCCGATGCAATATACCGCGCTCCGTACGTAGTCACCCGCGTTCCGTATGTAAGCTACCGCGTTTCGTTAGCATCTTATATCTTACTGTATGTATTAATCTGCCGCCGCGTTCCGCATGTAATATACCGCGTTCCGTTATCAGCTATCTGTATTATAGCCACATTCCGTATGTAATATATCGCGTTCCGTATCGTCTTGTATATGTATATCGCGACGGACTCCGTCCTGTTAAAAACCGCGCTGCGTTCTTCCCGCCTCCGCGTACCGCAGCTCGAGGCGAAGACTCGAGCCCCGATACCTCGTACACCGCGTCGCATTACACCGGCACTACCGGCCACTGTAATCTACCGCGTCCAAGTTCGTACGTAATACCGAATCCCGAGTATTGTATATTATAGTTCACGTTTAGAGTTTTGAATAAATTGTCTGTTACTGTCACATGGCAAATTGATTACTGTCTCTGGGCCTTTCATCGAACTCCCGATCCTGTAAACCAGCCCGCGTTCGATAAAATCAGGCCGTTACAAGGTCCCTTTCTATTTTTGCAGCGGGATTCTTTTTTATGATAGTGTTCGAGAGCACGCGGTTGCGCGAGATAGCGCGAGGTAACAGGACGACCACAAAAGTAAGGAGAGAGGCAGCAAGTACACAAAATAATAAAGTTTAATAATGTTCAATAAACTCAGATATTTACAAGTTCTTTACAGTCCCTTTCAGGTGAAGAGCCGTGAGCGCGCACAGACTTTAGCACGGCAAAAGCGGCGAGCGGTTAAGCGAATGCGAAAATGCGGATGGCAAAGCGAAAAGCGGTTTCAGCGGTATAAAGCGGTGTACTGGCGGTGATCTACGAACGAGAATCGATCCCGCGCCGAGGCGGCGGTCGTTTTATCACCTCCGAGGCGATACTCCCTCCAGACAGATTTCTCCGAATTTCGGGAGGGTGATTGGCCGTCGGAGTCCTACGTCATCGCGCTGACGTCACTGTCTGCACGTGACGATCCGCAGATCGTTACTTATTTGCGCTCGCTTTTGTTTATAGCATGGACCTTTCTATTGTGTAGCTTGACTTTGTTTGTTTACTCGGTCAGCTGTGGCAATGTTTTGCTGGCGATTAGCGAACTTTCTGGAATATGAGCGAAAGAAAGATCCATGCTATACTGACGAATTTAATATTGAAGAGGCGATTTGCAATGCGGTTAAGACAACACGGTGGAAATTGAATCTCGTCGACCGCCCTCCCTGCATGTATACGTGTTGCGCGAGCGATTTAGAATATCTTGCCTTATGTCTTGAATTGCTGAAATAACGCGATTTTCCGTACCGATTTGCACGATCTCGAACAGATGGAGTATGTGTTTTTGTCACTGAGTATGGATTCTATTTTTTGGATGTACTCATCTTTATCTAAAAGAGAAACTAAACTACCACGCACAAAATTTATTTCAGCAATAGAATTTATAGTAATTATATACTTTAGAGGAGGCACCTCCGATGACCTTGACCTTGACATATGTTGTCAAGGTCACCCTCCTGAGTGACTTTCAGAAGGTTTTAGCCGTCGCTCGTTTTTTATTAAAAAAAAGTTTGGCGACCTCACCGATTTCAATGACTTTGATATATGTTGTCAAGGTCATGACCCCGAGTGACCTTCAGAAGATTTTAGCCGTCGCTCGCTATTCGTTAAAAAGTTATTAATAAAAAAAGTTTGGAAAATATAGCATATATAGGTGCATATATAAGTTAGTTGACGCGCTTTAAACACTTAAATACTTTTGCGCGCGACACCCGTGTACAATTCCGTGTGCGATTGATTCGCGTTCGAACGGAGTCTCACACAAAAGTCAAGGCGCACAACCTCCGTGCAACATTGGTTAGATGACGCGCTTTAAAATAGTTTTCAAATGTTTAAAGTTACATTATGTATTACACGGTTACACTTGAGTGTTAACCTATGTAGGTTAGTGACGCGCTTTAAAAGTATTTAAGTGTTTAAAACGCGTCAACTAACCTATATATGCACCTATATATGCTATATTTTCCAAACTTTTTTGTTAATAACTTTTTAACGAATAGCGAGCGACGGCTAAAACCTTCTGAAGGTCACTCAGGAGGGTGACCTTGACAACATATGTCAAGGTCAAGGTCATCGGAGGTGCCCTCCCCTAAAGTATATAATTACCGAATTTATTCTCACCTCCACTTTCTTCACTTTCAATCAGTACCGTCATAACAGACGCTTCTGACATTTAATTTTGTCAGTGACGTTCAGGACAAACGCTTGTGATTTTTATTATAATCAGTACCGTCCGAATAGACGCGCTTCTGATATTTATTTTACCAGTACCGTCTCGAGAGACGCTCTAGATTTTCATTGAAACCAGTACAATCAGAACAGACGCTTCTGGTATTTATTTCTAATTACTATTTTACATGCAACCAGTACCATCGGATTAGATGCTTCTGGTATTTATACATATAAATCTGACAGTCCCGTTAAAATAAACGCTTCTATACACAGGAAAATGTCATTCTACAGCCAAGAAAAGCAATTACTTATTTTATTTTATTTATTTTAAGTAATAATTTTCTTCAATAGAGAATATTATCTTAATAATAGCGATATACTTAGCACAAGTCTTAAAAAAGCTCATCATTTTATGCTCAAAACAAGAATTTTTTCTTTCAGATTATTATATTAAAATGTTATATATGTATATATATTTACAACCAGTACCGTTGAAATAGACTCTTCTGGTATTTATGTAAACCAGTACCGTCCCACATAGCAAAAAAATATCCATAGAATGATTTGATTTGATGCCATTTGGATCCAAACTAAAGACTCATCCGTAGGATTATCCCATGTAGCATTATATATTTAGACATCCAGTCGACATTGTTGGGACTAATTTTATTATTTAATTACATCTTAGGGACATTTATCGTTGGATATCATATAAACGGACATATAGGCATCCTCAATACATCCTAAAGTATACCCTCAAGTTTCATGCAGATAAACCCTGGATATCCAAAAATCTCTTGAGATTGCCATGTGGGGCGTAAAATAGACGCTTCTGGCATTGTAACTACTTTTTCACATGCAACCAATACCGTCAGAATAGACACTTATTCTGATATTCATATATGTCAGTACCGTCAGAGTAAACGCTTCTGGCATTTGTTTGTAACTACTATTTCACATACAACCAGTACCGTCAAAGTAGACACTTCTGGCATTTGTAACTAAAGGCCCGTATTCATAGTCAAGTCTCAAGTCAACACTTAAGACAATCTTGATCAAGTCAGTCTTATTCCATCCAGACCGACTTAAGATCAGTAGATTTCATAGTCATGAAATAAGACGATCTTCACGAAGAAGTTGTCGCTCAAGTAAGTCTTATTTAATTTGAAATCGACTTAGCGAAGACGTACTTGAGACCATGCTTATTCTCGATTCGACTGTTTCCGTAATATTTCCATCAGTTCCTCCAATAGGAATATTAGATTCAAGGTGCAGTTTTATACCATCTCGTTAATCATGGTTTATGGTTATGTTTAAAATAGAATGTATACAAGGCAAGAAATGTAACTGAGGTGAACGAGCAACAGAGATTTAGTTATCTCAGTATATTTACAAAAGCTCTTCCTGATGAGCAGAGACACAATATTAATAAAGCATACAATAGTAATCAATATAAATGGCAAACACATAGAATAATTAGCACATTTCAAATTAAAGTCGAATAATAATCATCCTTATATCCTAAAAATAAGAGTAAATTAAGTATAAAATTTATAAAAGGTTGGCAATAATTATGTTAAATTATTGCCTCTTGAAGACACTGTACGTGTCGTGATTGCAAATCGCATTACTTTTCTATTTCGCAACGAAAACTTAAACTAATTCTTTGAATAATGCGTAACGTAATGTCGAAACTAAGAAATATAAATGAATATTGATATAACGCTATATAATTTGGTAGAACATGTAATGCTTTTTCCGAGAATCTTTACTTTTTGCTACTGGAATGTAAGAGACCCGCGTGACGGGCTAAACAATGAGGTATCAAATATCAAGGTTGTTTACCGTACCGACATAAACACACAACGAAGCGTCTCGAGTCAAAAACAACGCGGAATTCGGTAGAAATACAATTAAAGCGTGTACACGTGGTGTAAACCGATGCGCGGCTTATCGATATTGCGATCTATCTTGCGATAGAAAACCGTCGTTAGACAGCGTTATCCGATGTAATCGGAAGGGCTTGAAAGAGCCCGCAATGGCGTGGTCCACGCTTATCCGAAACACGGACAAAAAAGGAAACGAAGTACTTAACGTTGAAGAACTCAGCTCGATCGTCACAGGCTGCATTAACCAGGGATGTAATTCTCGAGCGCCAGCGGAATTCGTCCTTCTTATTAAGCACGCGTCCTTCGTCCCTCGTGCGTCGGCTGGAATCTTCTCGCTCTCTCTTTCTCTTTGTCTCAGGCGGTAATAACCACGGAAATCGCACGCACGCAGGAATCAATCTGGTCGTGATCTCGAGGATCACACCACGCGTGTTAACGCGGGCGCGAGGCCGGTACTTCTAAAGTAATTATGCAATGGCGCAGCTTTATGCGATACTTTCTGAACAGAATATTCTTCCGTATTTTCCGAATCACGCCTCGTACAATTAATGTATACGACCGAACGATCTAACTCGATCGTACTTTATCGGGATTACGCTGATTCGAACGAATCTTACTAATCGAGCAAAAGAACCACGATCTCGAAACGTGCGTACTGTATCTCAGACCTTGAGTGAATGGCGCGGAACGCGGCTTGTCGCGTCGGAAGCTCGGACCGGTAACGACAAAATAGAATCGGTAGCGCGCTCCTAGCTTCCGGCACCGTGGTCGCCGCTACGCTATCGATTTCACGAACGAGTCGATATTTTTAAGAACGCGCTAAATTTGAACAGGTTATGTGCATTCTCTGTTCTGAATATTACTTCAACTTTATCGGCATTTTATGTGATATAATACAAGAGCGTTTGTATTTTGCAGTTACGCAGTCGAAACGTTATTGCAAAACGAGTCAGCAAAGAAAAAAAATTTTCTAAAATGTCAAAAAATAAACATTACGCTTCAGTCAAAAAAAAAATTTTCTTAGAAATATTAAAAGATTTTAACCATGTAATTGAAGTAAAAAAAAGTGATTCTTCAACGCTTCGGGATAAAGAAATTGCATCACGGAGAAAATTGTTACGGTTGTTACAACAATGTTCTCTATGATTAAAAGAGAAATGTATGTAAATTCAAGTTAAATTGATATTACATTCAATGTAGCTGTTAAGATATGCCCATTTATACAGTTGTCATAACCGTAGTTCTTACGATACGTAACATTCGGTTATAATACCCTCGTATATGGTTGCCTCAACCAAAGGATTATTGCTATCCCTCTTATGTGGTCTGCAGCACAACTATTAATGGTTGAGAGATCCATAAGATATAGCTGCACGGTACAGCACTGAATCACTGCATGATTGAGAGTTTAGTTCCATTGCGCGCGCAAAAGAATTTCTGCATAGAATAAAGTGGATTTGATAAGGATGTTTTAACTTTAAGGCCTATCTACATAAGACGCAGAACGCGAGTCGCAAGCACACACACAGTCTACATGTCAATCTAACCTCTTTGTGTATAGAGGTTAGATTGACATGTAGACTGTGCGTGTGTCTTGCGACTCGCGTTCTGCGTCTTATGTAGATAGGCCTTTATAAATATATTTTTTTCATAAATATATTTACGAACACAAAATTTCGTAATGAGCCGACACTGGTTTCTGACATTCACCCGACATTATAAGAAATATTATATCATATATCTAATTCAAAATTTTATTACTTTTTTTAAACTGAATTTGTTTCTTAAGATGATTTTTGAAAAATTATATATTTGCGCTGGTTGACATATGTAGACTATATATAACACTAACATTAAAGTTGGCTCACGATCCAGAGGTCCCGAGTTCGAATCCCACCAAGGTAAGTGTGTTTTTATATGTGTTTTTAAATACGAAAAAATATTTATAATCATAGACTGCATCTTAAGAAACAAATTTAGTTAAAAAATAGTAATAAAATTTCGAAATAAATAATTTTTTTTGTCGGGTGCATATTTGTTCATTATGGTTGTAACATCCATATATTATGGTTGCAACATCCATATAGTAGCTACCCTTACTAAGGTTAGGACAACCATATGGAAACCATATGGAAACCATAGGTCACTTCCAGAGTACTATGGTTTCCATAACCCTTTTGTATGGATGGGCGAAAATTAACAGCATTATTCTGTTGTAGCAACCGTAACTTTTTCTCCGTGATGGGATGAAATCTGTAACCGGTATAACGATTCGTCAATGATTTTTCAAGAGGTAAATATAAAAGAAAGCTAGGTTATATTTTGAATTGTAAAACATATTGTAATTATTAATATACAATTATTCGCAATTTATTTTTATTTTTTTATATATTATATTTAATACTGATTAAGTAAATGTTATTCTTTTACAGCGTACAGTTGCACAACTGAAAAAACTATGGACAAACATAAAACAGAATCAAAGAGAATTATTGACAAAAAAAAATAGGCTCGTCTAGCTACTGGTGGTGGTCCACCACCTCCAGAGACAAATATTGATCCTGACGTAGCCGCAATTGCACCGCATCTTTTGGAAACAGCTCCTATCCTTTTTACTTCAAATATGACGGACAATGAAATAAAAAGTAAATAGTTTTATAAATATATTTATAAGCAATTTGTCTCACTATTT
>NW_020219476.1:9394-21437 GCF_003070985.1 Temnothorax curvispinosus | reverse complement strand
AGAGAATAGTTGGTATATGAAAAGTACATGTAAATATGAACTTTTCAATATGTTTAAGAGCAAAAAAATATATCGAGCTCACAATCAGTAAAGCACGTTATTTCACGTTTATCGTGACGGAATTGTTCCGCCCACTGCTATTGTTTACGCGCTCGAATCCGTTATCCGGCAACACCGCAACTGCTGCAGCCAAGTTCGGCGGCGCATCGAGCGAGCGCGAGCGAGAGAGAGAATATCATACCCTTCTTCTCGCTCTGATTCAGCTGATACGACCAAGGCTGCTATATACTCCAGGTAGCTCTATATTTACATATCCTAATATTTAATATTTATTACAGGAATATTCTTGTATACGTATATACCCAGATAGCCAAATGCAGAGAGTTTGCTATCATGTTGTTAACAATCGTTAATGCAACTAATTTTGACAAACTCGGGCTAAGGTGAGACAGCATTGTGCTTGTCGGGTTGAACTCATATGAATTATATTTCTATTAACAGCAAATTGATTGCAACGTGACAGCATCAATTTGTGAGGGATTTGTGATAGCAACTTGACGACTGCTCGTGTTGTCAATTTGTTATCCGTGATTAACTGCATATTGACTGCAAATCGACAGCAACTATACCATCCGCAGCTAACAGCACGTTTAATAGCAACATGACAGCAACATATGTCAAATAATGAATGCTGCATGTGCTGATAAAATGTCAACAAAACGTGCTGACCAGCCTGTGCGCGTTGCTGCTGCGCACTGCAAATATTTCGAAATAACATCAACAATATTTAAGAACGAAAAGAGAATAATAAACTTAGTATTTTTTAGACAAAACTTATGTCTAAAAATGTCATTTTTCTTTGCAAAATGACAAAAAAATTAAATCAGAAGCATTTTTTAAACAAATTTCAAGACAACTACTGTTTCAAAAATGCTATAACAGTACTCATTGTCATTTTGCAAAAAAATATGACATTTTCTGACATGAGGTGCCATTTCAAAAAAACTTAGTTTATTATTCTCTATTAACTTTTAAACATTGTTAGTGTTGTTTCGAAATATCGCAAACGGTACTCCATAATGCTATTTTTAAATTTATTACATGTGTGATTTTTTAATAAATGTATAAACAAACATATCATAATAGCAATTTATTTGTACAATTAGTATATTCTGATTGATATATGAAATGTATTATAAAAAAATATATATTGCAAGTGATACGAGCATATAAATGAATGCTTTAAGTGTCGAATAGGTAGAATATAACGCTAAAAAAAACAGTCGGGTAACTGGGACTCATAGTGACTGTGGAGAACGATACGTCTATGGGCGATTTTAAAAATAATTATACAAGATACTCGATAATTTTTTAGAAAGCTGAAATATGAAGGTAGATTGGCTCAAACTAAAAAGAAAAGTCATGTACCTTTTTGGAAAAATCGCTATTATTATTAAGTAAAGAATTCAACTGTTTGAGCCAATGTACCTGCGAAAAACTATAGACCAGACTATATTGATACAAATATTTGCACGTCAAGAACCACGATTTGGACTTTATTGCCTTTCTCTTAGCTAGACTTATAGCGAATTCTTGACATTTTATGTTGGGCCTTTTGTTTCTCTTTTGCACATGAACATTCAGTTATACAGACGAAATCATAAACTAAATGTTGAGATATTCAAAACATACATTTTTATGTATATATACGGTCTTATCCATCATTACTTATCATATAATACTAATGACTAGACTTCATGTCGTGTTGCTATTTGTACTCGTCCAATGGTGCCGCTTTATCTTTATCTTACATCACAATGTTTCTTTTTTTCCAGCAAATATGGAATTGGGGGAATAATGTAAACTCGAAAACGTTTAAATAGCAACGTTCTGTTGCAGATACAATCTATCTTTTCTGATTTTAACAACTTCCTGTATTTGCGTCGTTCGATAGTTAAAATATGAAAATTTGTGACATGCCATATGTGTTTTACACACCGACTAACAATTTTGCAATATCAATTATATAGCCATATTTATATATATTTGAATATAAAAACATCTATTATTTGTACAACGATTACAATGTACAGTCACGATCGTTAGTATTATAACAGAATGTAAGATATAATTGTGGTCTCAATAGAAAATCCTTTCTATTGAGAACCACGACAACCGTGAAGTTAATGTTTCATTAACGAGAGTTTCAACATTGTATAGTTTGTACCTGCTGATCGGTATGCTACATGAGTCCTGTCATTCAGTTTTGTTTGAAAGTATTAGTCTTTATAACGATGATAAGTAGAAATGTTTGCAGCAGAATCTGCAGATTATTTATTACATGAATAAAGACACCATGAGATGTACGCTTGTATAGTACGTTCAACAGGCGTACGTATGTACGCCGCATATTTTTATATTTTTCGCAAACTCTGCACATGCCAATAAATAACTTAATATCAAAGAATCTCAGTTATGAATGCCATCATTCGGATCGTTCACGTTCGGATCGTTGTTTGGATTCTGCGGTTCGCCAAGTAAATAATTTTCCGCCTCGAGTCGCAATCGCTAACGTCGTCCTATTTCCTCTCTATTCATCCTTCTCGCTACATTTCGATTTCTTTGCTTTCCAAAACGTACCGCCTCTCCCACCTCTCGAAAAAATTCATCTCTTAATGGTGTTGCAAAAAGCGAATTCATGCACACCGCATCTATAAATTAAACAGATAATACAAAAAGTAATTAAATCAGTATTTATTTGTATTCTAATTTAGTACTATACATGCATATATATATTTTATAAGTTGGAGTAACTTACCATATATTACTTTAATTAATTTGGTATCAAACAATGGAAGATCTCCCCCCCCCCCCCCCAAGCCGAATAATGTCGAATGGTTTCATCTGTCATTACTTTCTTCATACAATATTTTATTGCATCATGTAAAGTAAACCCACCAATATAATGTAGATACTGGACCTGTAATAGAATATGAATTTTAATTTTACATAGTAATTTCATATATTTATTCAATTATTATTTATAGTCGAGTTCTACTACTTATCCAAGTTTTTGAAAAACTTACGGCATTTTCGTACTCTTCCTGCAAAATATTATTAAAATCTGTTATTTGTGTTGCACTGATCGTAGCAGAAATGAAGGTGGCTTTGGAGGCATGATATTTATCTGTTTATGTAATAATTTGTCTAACTTACAAGGGAACGGTCGAAAGTGTCCCTACCCGATTTGGATGCATTTTGGATATGTTTTTGAGCATAAAAAAATATTAGACACGTATTTTTTTTGCTGCGTATCTCGACGTTTAGGGGTTGAAACAACCCCTCGAAAATAACGACCGATTTGGATGCGCTTTGGATATGTTGTAGAGCATTAAAAAACATTAGACACGTGTTTTTTTAGCTGCGTATCTCGACGTTTAGGGGTTGAAACAATCCCTTGAAAATAACGGATTAAAGTTTTTTGCGAATATCTTCGAAAATATAAGGCGTAACGACAAAAAATGTGTACGAAATGTTTATGGGTTTTTGTGCTCTTTACAATAGCATAATCAGATTTTTCAAATTTGTCACATTTTTTAATTTAACTCCACCCCCACCTATTATTTTTGCCAAATATAACAATTTTTCCAACGCAAATTTTAGAGCGTCAAATGCCAAATACATCCACGTGTATTTTTATTATGATACCATTATTAGATTTTTGGCAAGACGAGATGATATGTGGTATAGGCGTCGCGCTGTAGGTAGGTGTTGCGTTATTTCTGTTCAGTTACGCCGTACGCTTAAAAATTTCCATTTCAACTCCGGGATGACCGAAAGCGCTGATGCAAAGGCCAGCGCAAGGTGCTGACAGCGAGAGGTTAGTGCTTCCTTAGAAAGAGATGAAGAGTGAGGTTAACCGAAGGATAGAGTTATCCGACGGTGAAGAAATTGGCCATAACAATGTAACACTTACGTTCAGCGCCTTATTACTGCACAGCAATTGGAGAATCTATTGTTATATATCGCTCCGTATAAATCCAACTAAGGCGAAGGCGAACTGCCCTGTACTCGGCACTGGCACCTTTTAACTATTGCAGAAGTTGGTCAAGACTATATATACATCTATCCCATTAATACATCCTATATACCTGGGAAGAAATTCAAAATAAAAAAATGCATAACCAAAACGTTATAACCACAAAGAAAACATTTGTGAAACACGCTATTAGAGCCATTCTGTTTTTTTTTTACATCTAATGAGCGATAAAGAGAGAATAATTCAATAACGCTAATAGCGTGCACCTGAGAGATATTAAGTTCTAAAAACATATGGTCAGAATATAGAATATAATAGAAAGACAGAATATAATAATTACCATAACTTTTCTCCGTAATGTACTCCGTAATACCGTGACTCTGACAAAATAATTCTAGCAATACCAAAATGGTGTCGCGGCTCCACGTATTTCACTACTATTTCTACTCCTGACTCTTGGTACCACAGCAGCTAGCCCGAAGGATAGAGATACGCACGAGGCACGAGACGAGACCGCGTCGGGCACATGATGTAAAAACGCGATGTGTTATATTTAAATCTCGAAAACTATACGTATTTTTATTAAAAAGCTGTCGTAAACATGTGACAATTTTAATTGTCAACACTTCGTTAGCAACGAGATACAATTAAAAAACTTCATAGCTTGATGACATATACACAATAACAGATGGAAATTATTATACATGTGTTGTTGCCGTCATGTTTGCATCATGATGCTCAAGATGAAACGATGAATGGTCGCGTTCAGCAGACCAAGCCGCTCAGTAGCAGTCGAACATGATTGGCTCTTACTTTTAGAACCAACCAATCAACGCAGAGTGTTGATAAGACGAACCCAACAGTTGTGTCTGCTGAACGCGGCCAATCATTCATTGTTGTCATGTTGCTGACATGTTGCAGACAACAATCGAATAAAAATACAAGCCATTTTCGGTCTAAGCTTAGATCTTAGGCAGCTATCATGGCCCTCTCGAGGGCTGCGACGGAGGCCGACAGGGTGTTGTTGGGCGTCACAGGGTGTTGTTGGGCGACGTAGCAAACGCCTTCAACTCCCTGCCGTGGCCGGTGATAAAAGGGGCGCTGCTACATCATGGCATTCCCCCTTATCTGATAGCCGTCATATACGACTATCTTTGGGACAGACAATTGGTCTATACAGACTAAGACAGCAACACTATGGTCAAACTGGTCGTGCGGGGGGTTCCGCAGGGGTCGGTGCTCGGTCCGTTCCTGTGGAACCTGGAGTATGACTACGTACTCCGGATCGCCCTCCTCCCAGGATGTTGGTTGAATGGATTCGCCGACGAGACATTCCTGGGAGTCGAGGGCGACAGTTGGGAGGAGGCCATCGCTAAGGCAAATGTCGCAGTGAGAACCGTTGTGGTTGCAATGCGGGAAGTGGGCCTAAAAGTGGCTCCCCAGAAGACACAGGCGGTGTTCTTTTATGACAAGTCAATGGAGAAGCCACCAGTGGCCCATATCAACGTGGAGGGAACCCGTATCCCCGTGGAGGCCTGTATGAAGATCCTGGGCCCCTGGTTGGATGGCACCTGGAACTTTGGCAAGCACTTTGCTTGTCTAACTCCTAGAGCCAAGGGTGTGGCCAATAGTCTTGCCAGGCTCATGCCTAACCTGGGAGGGGCGAGCAGACGTGCTCGCCGACTGTATGCGTGCGACCGTGCACGCCGTGACACTATATGGCGCCCCGATCTGGGCGTCTGCTGCGGAGGGATCGCGACGCATACAGACGCAGCTGCGACAAGTGCAGCGCGTCATAGCGTTGCGAGTGTCACGTGCGTATTGCACGGTCTCGCATGCGGCGGCAACGGCTCTGGCGAGACTTTCTCTACTAGAGCTTGCAGCTCGACAGTGCGTTGAAGTTCATAGGCGTACTAGAGAGCTGCAAGCTGGGGGAGAACCAATCCTGCTCAGCGCCCGTCTTCTGATAGGCTCCAGGAGAGGGCGGTCTTGGTCAGGCGTTGGCAGGACTGGCTTGCCAACGCCGAGTTTGGTAGAAGGACCGTCAATGCCATCCGACCCTGTCTGGCGGATTGGCTGGACAGTCGGAGATATGGGGTGTCGTATCACGCGGTACAGGTGCTCACCGGATACGGTGTTTCGGTGTATCTGTGCCGCATAAGGAAAGAAACCACAACGGAGTGCCATCACTGCAACGAGGAGGAGTACACGGCGCAGCACATGCTGGAATTCTGTCCAGCGTGGGCTGAGCAGCGCCGTGTCCTACGGAGGGAAGTCGGAAATGACCTTTCCCTCCCGGCCATAGTGGCGGCTATAGTTGGGAATGAAACGAGGTGGAAGGCCTTCCTGCATTTCTGCGGGAGGGTCATGTCCTCCAAAGAGGAGACGGAGAGGATCCATCGCGGGAAGGTCGACCCTCCGGCGGCGGACCTCTCCCAATCATGATTTCTTCGGCGGACCATGGGAGTTATGGTGGGGGTTCTCTAGGCAACTTCCCGTGTCCTGCCCTCTTGGTCCTGCCGATCTCCATCGAAAGCTTATCGATGGAGAACTGCCGCAACATTAATGCGGCAGGAGAGATGCTGTACCTCCGGGTTTCTCCATTCGACGGGGAGGAGGGACCCGGAGGATGGGAGGTTCAGCGTCCCGGCGGGAAACGGGGCGTCGAGCCAACCTCTCACAAACAACGGGAGGTGTGGCGGGGTGGGTGGTGTCCACATCCCGCCACAATACATAATAAGGCTCTTAGAGCCAAGAGCTTAATGCTCATAGGAGGAAGCCCTACTAGGCTTGGCGTTGGGGGCGACCCGGAAGTAATAGTAATAAGTTCCCGGGCGTCCCCACAGACGCAGAGACGGACACCCGTGGAGTTTTAGCCTGTAAAAATCCGGTACTCCCCTCACTTCTTCTCCCGGAAGGTGAGGGGGTCTTCCCCCTTCAACACTAGAGGGGGCCACCGGTCAGGACTAGCCGGTAGTAGATTTCTTTACGTAAAAAAAAGATCTCAAGCAGCTCAATATTAATTTCCGTGTATATGTATTCGTGTATAATGTTTATAAATTTTGTTTTTAATTTAAAAAATTGACAAACTACAAAAAACAATTTTTTCCTCTACATCGTACAACACAACTTTAAACTCCAGAAATTAAAAAGAATATATACATCATGAAATTCATTTAAATCTGAACAAATTTTATCTCAGTCATTTTTCGATAGGATTGAATACTTTCAACATTATTTTAAAAAGTACAGTTACAGAACAATGCAAATTTTAAAAATTACACTATCAGATATATTGGTCGTAGGCCTAAACAAACAAATACGTGTGAACGGCGGGGTATCAGTCCCCCGGAGGCGAGATGTGCAAAATGTTGTTCGAAGAACTAGAGGGGAGTAATTATAATCCTCTCACGATTAATGTAACGCGCAGGCAAGATGCGCATGCAGCGAAATAAATCGGAAAGCGAAAAGCAACTCACCGGGATGCGCCGGTCGCCTGGACTCCACCGGGCCTCGTCCTGTCCGTAGTCCTCGTGGCCGCTCAGAGTTCAGCATGCAGCGAGGGCGGAAGTCAATGCAAGGCAAGGACGAGCAAGCAGGTGAAAGCAAGCAATAGTCGAGAGCAGGCGAGAGGTCGTGGTCATGCGGCCGGGCGATCCTCCAGATCCCTTTTGAGTGTGCCGTAAGACGGCTTAACGAAATGTGTGTGTGCGCCGTAAGACGGCTTGGCGAAGTGTGTGTGTGCCGTAAGACGGCTGGACCATGAGTGCGTGTGTGCCGTAAGACGGCTTGATTATGATTGCCCGCGGTCCTGGAAAATGTCGCCGCGGGCGAGTAGTTGCTCCCTTTTCGGGGGGAGTGGATGCCGTCGGCGGATGGGCGATGGCAGCACCGACAGATGAGTCGCATAATTTTACTGCTCGCGATCCGCCGACGTTTCACGCAACATTACAAGGAAAACGATAACTAAACTACAATTTTTAACGATTATTTACAATTATATACAAGGCGATACACCTGTGTGAAGTTAGCTCCCAATGATAAAAAATCTAAAATTTTTTTTGCAAACGTTTGCCCATCGTTTGCCCACGAATGCCCCGTTAAAATTTTTGTTTGCCCCCGTCTAGTTCAAAAGTTATGGAAAAATTAATTTTTGAGGGGCCAACTTCACATTAGCCCCCCAATGTTGAAAAATCCAAATTTTTTTTGCAAACGTTTGCCTATCGTTTGCCCACAAATGCCCCGTTAGAATTTTTGTTTGCTCCCGTCTAGTTCAAAAGTTATGGAAAAATCAATTTTGGAGGGGCGAACTTCACATTAGTCCCCCAATGTTGAAAAATCCAAATTTTTTTTGCAAACGTTAGTAGGGGGGCAACGGGCATTTCTACACTCAGGGATCTCGCTTGCGGTTACGCGGCGTCGGGGGGGGGCTTCGCTGTCGCGGGGGGAGCGCCGTAAGCGGTGGGCGCGGGGGTCGAGGGACGGTGTAAAGGGTCATCGGAGGGGGGGCTATGCGGGGGGAAGCGAAAACTGGGCGAGAGGGGGTGCGCGACGCGAGGGGAACATTTGACGGAAGGTTGGGTGCGTCAGGGCCGCCAACGGGGGTTCGGCGCGGGGCAGGGCCGCCAACGGGGGGGCTCGTAGCGGGGATTTGGGCATTTTTCGAGAGGGCGCCCGGAGCGGCGCTCGCGCCGTTACCGACGGCGGTTTTGGGAGAATCGCGGGTCGATATTTTTCGTTCGTTTTTTTTTTATTTTTTGTTCTTTTCTTTTCGTCGTCGTCGGGTCGCGCGCCTCCCCCCCGCGTTCGGGGCGCGTCCGAACTCGTTCGAACTCGTTCGAGGTCGCTCGTCCGGGGACGTTTCGGGGAATTGGGGGGAGGGGAGAACGACGGTTCGTTTCGCGGGGGGGGGGCGGGGTGTCGCGCGCCCGTCGTCGTCGTCGTCGTTTTGTCATGTTTTTGTTTTCCAACTCTCGGCCCGAAGGTCGTTTCGATCCCGCGGCGGGCGACGGACAGCACGTGGTTTTCCCGACTCGTCGGGATCGATGGAGATGACTCATCGTCTAGTCGCTCGATCGACGCGCGACAATGTTTTTTTTTTTTTTTTCATTCACCTGGCGTTCGACCTGTAATTCATGATTCGCGATAATTTACGTGACGCGCGTTCGAACTCGGCGTCGCGGTCGCTCTCGTCGTTTCCCAATTTGGTCTCGTCTCGCGGTTTTTCCTCCTTTCGTCTCGCGGTTTTCCCGCCCGTTCCCGACGCGACGCGTCGAGAGAGAGAGAGAGAACGAGCGAGACGACTCGTCTCTCTTCGTTCGCGACAATGTTTTTTTTCATTCACCTCGCGTTCGACCCGCGATTCGCGATTCGCGATAATTTATGTAACGCGCGTTCGAATTCGGCGTCCCGGTCGCTCTCGTCGTTTCCTAATTTGGTCTCGTCTCGCGGTTTTCCCGACCGTTCCCGACGCGACGCGTCGAGAGAGAACGATCGAGACGACTCGTCTCTCTTCGTTCGCGACAATTTTTCATTCACCTCGCGTTCGACCCGTGATTCGCGATCCGCGATAATTTATGTAACGCGCGTTCGAATTCGGCGTCCCGGTCGCTCTCGTCGTTTCCTCCTTTTTGTTTTTTTTTTTTTATATTTTTCATCGGAGGATGTCGGCGAGCGGTTGTCATCATTCCGGGAAAATCGCGTCCGGCAGGGGTACGTCTTCCGTCGAGACGACGAACGAGGAAGTATAAATTGAACGGGCGCGCGAACGGCGCGGCAAACGGTTTTTTTTCTACGAGGATTCTAGAACGCGGTCGAGAGTTAATATATTTTGTAAAAAAAAATACGGTATGGGAACGGACGGACGTTATTGCTCGTCGATGGTGCGTTTGCTTCGCGGCAGAGAAATCGGATTTCGAAACGTACTCGCTGGCGCTGACACGTGGCGTCCCAAGCATTTTAGATCGCATATCAGTAAAAACGAACGCAGGTGGAGGCCCAAGAATTTCAAATTGCATATTGGTAGAACCGAACACATTTGGAGGACTTTGGACTCATACGTTAAAACATGTTGGTGTATCGTTCGCGGCAGCGTCCGTAACGTTTACGACGAAGTATTGACGCACGAGTTCTGTTCACAGTGTGGAGGGAATTGTAAAATAGGTTTGTGGGATATTTATGATTGCACCGAAACATTAATATGGGAGGATTCAAGATGGAGATCTTTTTACTTTGATATATAGATGTCAGCGGTGCGAATGTAGCGTCGACGATACGTCTCAGCCGGAACGCCAACGTATTTAGACGTCCAATTGATATCTTATAGAGAGAGACTGATTCGATATCTATCGACATCTATAAACGTTGAAAAGACGCTAGCATTCTCGGCTGGGGTACTCGCGAATGAACGATCGCCGTTATCCGTCGTCCGAGGAATCGGACAACGAATTGCGCTGTCGCGAGCCCATGCCTAAGTTTTCGTCCGATTCGGGCGACGAATGGGCGAGAGTCGAAACACCGTTGTCGAGTGCGCGCGCGTCGGTGGCGAAGGAGGATCCGCGATGGAATCTGGCTACCCATCATCTGCGTAGGGAAATCGGAGCGCGAATCCATCGCGAGCGAAAGTGGATAGAGACGACGTTGGCGAACTCCGCCAGGGCGAACGATTATATGCGTCGCCTGCCGCTCAAGTATTATGTCTATCACGAGTCGGTGTACGGAGGACAGAGCAGGATATATCGGGTTCAAACCGACTGGTCTCGTCGTCTTTTCGACCGAGTGAAATTCAACGTTCCCGAGGGTGAACCTTTCTGGACGCGATGCGGAAAGAGTGCGACGAGTTGCTCGCCGCGGACGTCCGCGACGCGGACGGTTACCGCGCGTGGAGACGGCGATGCGACGAGTGTCTCCGACTCCTGCGGGAGCAGTGTCGAGTCAAACGCTCCGGGAAGCGAGGAAACACGGGAGCCGTGAGCGCTTTGGTGGCTCTGATAGCGCGATTGGAAGGTTCGAGGGAGGATCTGCGTCGACGATTCGAACGCGCCGTAGGTGCCGGCTTGGACGGAGGGGAAGGTGGTAGCGGCGGCAGCAGCAGCGACAGAGGTTTCTCGTGGATCGAGATCGACGCGGCGTTCCAACGTCGCGTGCTGACCGGCGCCGTGACGAACTCGACGTACATCGAGCCCACGCGATTTCTCAACGACGCGAAGGGCACCGTGCTCGAAAAAGTGCGGGATAATATGACCGAGCACGGGTGTCTAAAGGTCAACGTTATATTTAACGGTGAATTCGTAGTGGACGTTAAGACCGACGTCAAGAGTATCGCTACGCGGAACGAACAGCTTCTCCCATGGTCCGATCTGAGCGAGTGGTACGATAGGCACGTGCGCGACGCGATTCTAACGCGGTTGGAAGAATTTCAGGAACGCGACAGCGGATGGGCGTTGTCGCGAATATTGAACCTAATCGTGAACGTGAACAAGTGTAATCCCATGCGCGTGGGATGTTGGATGAAAATACCGCTGAGTATAAGAGTTAAAAGGGCGGTGGTCAACGTGCCGTCGGAGAACGACACGTGTTTCGCGCGCGCGGTGGTCGCGGCTCTGTACCCCGCCAAGCGCAACGCGGAACGACTCGGCTCGTATCCCGATTACGCGACGGTGCTGAATCTCGACGGGATCGATTTTCCCATAGATCTGAAAAGATCGGAAAATTCGAACGTCAGAACGACGTATCGATCAACGTGTTTGCAACTCGGGAAGAAATTGAAAAGAAAGCTAAATTTGGCCGGGGCGCCGACCACAACGCGATCGTGCCTCTGCGGTTGACCGACGATAAGCGGGACAGGCACGTAAATCTGCTGTATCTGCCCGATACGCTGCGCGGCGTCAACAGGGGCCATTTCGCCTGGATAAAGAATCTGTCGCGATTGGTGAATTCGCAATTGACCGCGAAACGGTGCGCGAAGCACGTTTGCGATCGGTAGGTAAAAGAAATGAAATGAAA
>NW_020219476.1:0-9294 GCF_003070985.1 Temnothorax curvispinosus | reverse complement strand
AAATTAAATGAAAAAAAAAAAAAAAACACGAGGGAATAAGGAAAAAGACGAGGCGTTATTTTTTTTTTTACATGCGCACAGTAATCGCTCGCACGTTATTTTTTTCGCAGATGTCTACACTATTTCTATACGCGCGACAAGTTGGCCGCCCACAGTGTCGACTGCGGCCGAATAAACGACTGCGCCGTCGTTCTCCCGAACGAGAGGGACAAGTGGCTGTCTTTCGACAATTACGACAGAAAGGAGCGACTTCCCTTCGTGGTGTACGCGGATCTGGAGTGTCTTCCCGAGCGACGGGAGAGGGAGAACGTCGAGGGGGGCTCGAGAACGGAAAGATACGCTTATCAGCGTCACGTACCGTTCAGCGTAGGCTACTATCTGCTGCACCTACGACGATACCGCGTCCGCGTACAGATATCGTCGCGGCGAGGATTGCGTTTCGTGGTTCGTGAACGAGCTTCGCGTTCTCGCGCGTCACGTTAAGAATAAACTTTCCACCAATGTAGCGATGGTGGAACTCACGGAGGACGAGAAAAGCGAATTTCTGCTCGCGACTCATTGTCACGTGTGCGAGAAACCGTTTCGACCGGAGAACAATCGCGTGCGGGATCACTGTCACCTAACCGGACGTTACAGAGGTCCGGCGCATTCTCGTTGCAATCTGAATTATAGAAACGTTTACGTGATTCCCGTGTTCTTTCACAATTTATCGGGTTACGACGCGCACTTCGTCGTCGAGAAAATCGCGAACGATTTCGAGGGCGGGGTCGATCTGCTGCCACTCACGAAGGAAAGCTACATATCTTTTTCGAAGACCGTTAAGGAGACGCAGACGGACGGAAAACGGGATTTGTACGTGAAGCTTCGATTCGTGGACTCGTATAAATTTTTAGCGGCGAGTATCGAAACCCTGGCGTCCTATCTGAACAGGGACAAGCTGAGAATCACGCGTTCGGAGTACGCGGATTTGAGCGCTGAGGATCTCGATCTGCTCACTCGCAAGGGTGTGTTTCCGTACGAGTACGTCGACGGCGCGGATAAACTGCGGGATACCGAGCTTCCGCCGCGCGAGGCCTTTTACAGCTCCCTGACCGACGAGACCGCGAGCGAGAGCGACTACGAGCACGCGACGAGGGTTTGGCGACGTTTTCGCGTGCGAGATCTCGGCGAGTACAGCGATCTGTATCTCAAGACCGACGTGCTTCTTCTGGCGGATATATTTGAAAATTTTCGGGACGCGTGTTCGGCGAGTTACGGGCTCGATCCCGCGCATTACTACACGTTGCCGGGGTACACGTGGGACGCCATGCTGAGGTACACCGGCGTGCGTTTCGAGCTGCTCACCGACATCGACATGGTGCTGTTCGTGGAACGCGGAATACGCGGCGGCCTCAGTCAATGTTCGCTCAGGTACGCGCGAGCCAACAACAGACACGTACCGACGCACGACTCGTCCCAGCCCACTACGTATCTCATGTATTACGACGTGAACAATCTGTACGGCTGGGCTATGAGCGAATCGTTGCCCTACGCGAATTTCCAGTGGCTCGACGATCCTGAGAATTTCGACGCGACGACTGTGCCGACGGACAGCGACGTCGGTTACATTTTGGAGGTGGATCTCGAGTACCCGCGAGACTTGCACGACGCCCACGCGGATCTGCCGTTGTGCCCGACGCGCGACAAACCGCCCGGCAAGCGACAGGAAAAATTGCTCGCCACTCTCTACGACAAATCGCGTTACGTGACGCACTATCGAAACCTGCAGCAATGTCTGCGACTAGGTATGCGTTTGACGCGCGTTCGTCGCGTTCTACGATTCGACCAGTCGCCGTGGCTTCGCGCCTACATCGAGCTGAACACCGCGCTTAGGACGCGCGCGAGCAACGATTTCGAACGGAATTTGTACAAATTGATGAACAACGCCGTCTTCGGCAAGACTATGGAGAACGTGCGCGATCACGTGGACGTGCGTCTCGTGACGCGATGGGACGGGAGATACGAGGCGGAGGCGTTGATCGCTAAGCCGAACTTTCACAGCAGGAGCGTCTTTTCGGAGAATCTGGTGGCGATCGAGCTGCGAAGGCTCGAGGTAAAATTCAACAAGCCGATCTACGTGGGTATGTCTATTCTCGAGATATCCAAAACGCGTCTGTACGAGTTTCACTACGACTACATGGTGCCGCTTTATCGCGACCGTTGTCGAATTGCCTACACGGATACGGACAGTCTGATCTATTCGCTGGAGTGCGAAGACGTGTACGAGCGTATGAAACGCGACGTGCACAGGTTCGACACGAGCGATTACGCGGAGAACAACGCGCACGGTATGCCGCGCGTTAACAGGAAGGTGCCAGGTTTGATGAAGGACGAGAACAACGGCGCGATCATGACGGAGTTCGTGGGCCTCAGAGCGAAGATGTACACTTACAAGGTACTCGGACGCGACGACACCAGAAGAATAAAGGGCGTCAAGAGAAACGTAGTCGCGAAGAGGATCACGTTCGAGGATTACGTGGAGTGTCTGCGGAACGCGCGCGAGCTGAAGACGCGTCAGTCGTGCATACGTTCGACGCTGCACGAGGTTAACACCGTTTCGGAGCAAAAACTAGCCCTCAGTCCGCACGACGACAAGCGATACGTGACGTCGAACGGCGAGGAGACGCTTCCGTGGGGACATTACAAAATACCGTTGTAAAAAAAAAGGGGGTAAAACAATATTGTACGCTTTAAAAATTGTTTTATCGTAAAAAATCAATAACACGTAAGAAACAAATCGACGAATGTGTAAACCTTTATTAACAATAAAGTAAGCGTTGTCTACTAATGTCTACTAATGTCTAAGTATTTCTTTTTACAACACAGACGCCTTATCTATCCACGAATTGTGCGAACTGTCCATTCCCAACCACTTCACGAACGCTCGATTGCCGCGCTTGCGCAGAACTTTTTCCACGAGATAAACGTCGGGATTGGAGACGCGCAGCAACTCGTGTTCGTAGAATCCTCCGGCTATCGCTTCTTCGCGAACGTCTTTCAGCAGATACGTAACGGGATTGGTCCTTTGTACTTTGGCTATGCGAAAGACCTCGGTGGTCCAATTGGGAGTGTAGCCTTTTTCGAAGATCGTTTTGAATTTGCTCACGCGCACCGGATCGCCGACTCGAAATTTCGCCGGCGCGGCTATCTTCGCGCGACCGTACACCGTGCGCAGCAATTTTTCGGCGACAGTGGGCGTCACGTCCGCCGGACGCATTCGGATCGTTCTGTGTCTGCGACGATTGTAATTCGACAAGAGGCGCGGCAGCGAGTCTATCCATCTGTACGATCCCTGGAGCGTGAAGAGTTTCCACATGTCGTTTTTCAGCGTGCGATTGAATCTCTCCACCACCGACGCTTTCATCACCGAATACGTGGAATAGTGATTCACCTCGCGCTCGTCGAGGATTTTGCGCACGTCGGCGTTGTAGAATTCCTTTCCTTTGTCCGTTTGCAGATTCCTGGGATGTCGCGCGTTTTCGCGAAAGATCTTTCGGAGAGCCGTCGCGACCTCCTTTCCGCCCTTGCTCTTGAGCGGGATCGCCCAGGCGTACTTGCTCAGCACATCGATGACCGTCAGAATGTAATTGTGGCCCGCGTTCGCGCGCGAATAGGGGCGCATCTCGACCACGTCGGCCTGCCACAGGTCGTCGTAACCGCGCACCACGACGCGGCGGCGAGGAAAATTTTTTCGCGCCGGCGCGTGCAATTCTTCGACGAGTCTACGTTTTTCCACGCTCATTTTGTTTGATAATCTTCAAAACAGTCTTGATCGCGATGATTTCAACCTCGTGCCTATCCGCGGTATTCTTCACGGTGACGAACTCCTCTTTAAATTCTTTTATCGCGTCGCTCAAAGTCTTTCCGAGTTCCGCGATCGCTCCCTCGACGAACCTCTTGTTGGCCGCGTCGGCGCCGACCTCCGGCGCGGCTACGCGTCGAATCTTCCGCCCCGACGCGTCGTAGGAATCCTGAGCGTTCAAACGGAGCGCGACGCTTTCCAACGCCGCGATTCCGTTTCCCAAATCTCGGATCGCGTTGTTATTCTTGATCTCTTCGATCAAAACGCTTTTCAGCTGCCCAATCGCGTCCTCGACGTAACTCCTGTTCGCCGCGTCGGTGCCGATCTCCGGCACGGCCACTCTTCGTATCTTGCGCTCCTTCGCGTCGTAAAAATCCTCGCTCATGAAGAGCGCGTTGTTGCGCGCGTAATTGCGCAGGGACTCGATCGAGGAGCGCAATCTCACCGCGGACGCACCGTCGACTCCGTCGCCGCTGCCCCGATTCGTCAGAGACATGCCGAATTTGTTCACGGACATCGCGCTGGCGGGCGCGCGACTCGCACTGACGTCGACCGACGCGACCGATCAATTTATGACGAAGCCGGCTTCGCGAAGTTCCTCGATTATTGACAGGATTTCGTTGTCGTGAGCATCGTTGCCGGCCCGACGAGAGGCGTCCAACAATCGAAGTCTATCGACCAGCTCGTTGGGATCGTCCCAATGAACGTAATCGATAGCGTTGTCGGTCAGTCGCATGGCCGACGGTAACCCGGCACCCTTCGTAGTTCCAACTGTGAGAGACAGGTTTACGAGCGGCGCTATTATATTTTTGTACTTCGGTCCCTTGTTGCCCTTGACGGGATTGTCAGCTTTGCCGCCGCGTTTGTGAGCGCTGGTGGAAAAAAGTATGCTCCTGTACGTTAATTTGTCCTTCTCCGTGTAGATTTTAGGGTCGGGTTTTCCCATGAAGATCAACTCGTACAGACCGCGCGTGCCTTTGTACGGTACACCGGCGATGACCATGGTGTCATCCGGTTTTAGCTTGAATCGCTTGTTTCCCAGCATCGCGCCTTTCTCGCCGTAATGCACTCCGTAAACGGTGTCGAGCTCCTTGTTTTTGTCGCCGCCCAGAAGAGCGCCCAAGTATTCCCGCCCCAACGGTCCTAGTTTGCTAGTCAGAACGTCGCGATTTTCCGCCGTACTCAAAGATTTATCGGCGGACGTCTCCAACGTAGGAGGCGGAGTTGTCGTTTCCGATACGATCTCGCGTTCTCTGGGTAACAATTGGACCAAATCGTCGCGGATCGGCGTGGAGCTCATCGTGGTCGTCGTCGCGGGAGCCGAACTCAGCCGTGCCGGACGCGATTCTCCTTTTTCCGCCGTCGCGGTTGTCCCGATTGGCGCGAATACGTCGTCGTTCTCCCAGTAATCGTGCTCCAGGTCGGCGCCAGCGTCGTCGTCGTCGTCGTCGTCGTTGCCGTTCTCGCTGTCCTTCTTCGCTCTCTTCGTCGCTTTCATCTTTTTCGGGAACGCAAAGCCAGCGCCGTCATCGTCGTCAATTTTGCCCGGTCCTTTACCTCTGCGTTCCACGTCATCGGCGAGCCGTTTCAGAGGTTTGACGATAGGCTCGTACCTCTTTTCCAGAGCGATCTCGCTTTCCATTTTTCCGGCCCTGAGAGCGGCGTACTTTCTGCGAATCGAGGCGCGCGTCTTGGCTATTTCTCGCGCGGTTCTCTCCTCCGCGATCGCGCTCATACTCGCGTCGTTCGACGAGGCGCACTGATCGACCCTACAGCACGGCGAAATCGTGGAAGCCCCGTCTGTACCGTCCGCCTCGCAACGCGCTGTCCTTGTCTATCACGGCGAAACCGTAGGCGCGCCGCCAACACTCGCGACAGAAGGCGCGAAATTCGTCGTACGACATGTCGATGTTCACGTGATCGTCGTACACGTGTCGCAGATTGGTGCCGTCCTGCCTGAACAGGATCAGCAGATTTGCGTTGTCGCGCACGAGATGTTTCGGTATCTTGGCGTACGTCTGACAGAGATAGAAACAATCGATATTCGAATGTCGACCCATAGAAAAGTACTCCCTCATTCTGTCTTGCTTGTCGCAGGCCACGTCGTCGAAGATGAAAACCGAGTCGGGAAGCGCCTCGTCGGGCGGAACGACGTCGCGATTGTCGGAAAACGCGTGATAGCCGATCTCGTCTATAGGCTCGAACAATCGTTCGAGATATCGATACTTCGGTTGTTGCAGAGATTTCGAGTACACGTATACGTTCTCGAAACGGAGACCGTGCGGTTGTTCCAGCAGGCTCAGCAGAACGTTCGTCTTACCGCAATTGGAGGGACCGCAAATGATGCAACGGACGACGTTCGGAAGGAGAGGACCGTGCCGGCGCGATTCTCCGTTTCCTCTCTCGGTCGCGGCCAACCCCGCCGACGTTTTGCGATCCAGATTCGAGACTCCTAACGTCGCCGTCTGTCGCACGAATCGCATGTTTGCCTTCTCTTTCTCTCTTTCTCCCTCGAGTTTTTTCGCTCGGTTCGTTCGCGATGAGTCTCTCGATCGCTGGAAAAAAAGAGGGGGAAGCGCGGACGTCGTTTCGTTTCGTCGCGCGTGCGCAAACGCCTCGCGCGCGGGTATAAGTAGCGCGAGCGTGTTGCCGTATTCGTAGAAAAAAAATTTATTTCCTAAAATCAACGAATCGTTCGCGCGCATCGGTGAGATGTCTCACAGTGGTGTGTTTCCCATACTGGTGGACGGTTACGAAATTCTCAATCTAACGGTGGAAGAGTTGCAATACATTCCAAAGATCCTTCTGTTGCGTCAATTTGGGAGATACGTGCACCTGTTGTGGGACCGTTTGCCGGAACATATACAAGCGGATCCCGAGGTGCAGAGATATCGCCCGTGCATGCGACACTACAATCGTCCGTGGCAGCGAACGCACATAGACGGTCCGCCGCCGCTCATCAAGGATTGCCACGAGTGCAATCGCTTTCGCCCTGTGAACGGTGTATCTTCGATTTCCCGTTCGAATTAAGAAGAAACGAATGCTTCTCGCGCAACCGCGACCGAATGCGCGGCACCGGTCTGCTCAATCGCGCGATAAACGCTCTTCCCTTCGAACTGCACATACCCGGTTATCAGTTCTGCGGGCCCGGTACGCGTCTAGCGAAGAGACTAGCGCGCGGCGAAGAAGGCATCAATCCGTTGGACGCGGCGTGTCGGGAGCACGACATCGCGTATTCGCGAAGCGGCGAGCTCGCCGAGCGACACATCGCCGATCGACGGCTCGCCGAGAGGGCGCGCGAGCGCGTCACCGCGAAGGATTCCACGGCCGGTGAGAGACTCGCCGCGGCGGCCGTATGGGCGGCTATGAAAACGAAGACGAAGCTGGGCATGGGTATGGAACGCAAAAGGAAAACGAGAAAAGGAACGGGAGTGAGGAGAAGCGCGAAAACGAGAAGGAAGAAGCGGAGGATACTTCCGACGGCGAAACGCGGCGGCTTCTTGCCCTTTCTACCGATGTTGGGCGCTCTCGGTTCCTTGATCGGTGGCGCGGCCACCGTGGCCAAAGCGGTGAGCGCCAACAAAGCGGCGCAAAAACAGCTCGACGAATTGCAGCGACACAATCGCGCGATGGAGGGTCGCGGGTTGTATCTCGCGCCGTATAAGAAGCGCGGAGGTGGCGCGAGGAGAGTCGGCGAAAAAAAAAAAAACCTCGCGTAAAAAGGCGAGGTTAGCGCGTCTACCTCCGTACGGCGTCACGACCGACGAACAGCTCGATCGAGCGGCGCGTCGCCTGCGCGTGCCGTTCTTCCGCGGGGTGTTCATGCGCGACGCTCTACCGACGAGGGTGCGACGCGCGGAGTGCGGCATCGTGAATCTCGACGACGCGGTGGGCCCGGGCACGCATTGGGTCGCTTACGCGAAAAAAGGGAACTCGGCGATCTACTTCGACGCGTTTGGAAATCTCCGCCCGCCGAGGGATCTCGCGCGGTATCTCGGCGACGGTGGCGGCGAGAGCACGATCGTGACGTACAATCGTCGCGCGTTCCAGACATTCGATCAGAGAATCTGCGGACAGCTGTGCCTGCGATTTCTTCGCGAGATCGACTGGGGGGGAGCGGGCGGACGATCGACGTTCTCCCGCGATGTCGCTGACGCTCACGTTGACCGGGACCGGCAGCGTTCTCACGGCGAGTCACTTTCCCGCTTTGGATCTGAGCGACGGCGAATACGAGCTTGGTTTGACGACTTTTGAAACGTACAATTCGATACCGAACGTTACGTCCGCGAACAATCGTTTCTACTACGGCAAGGACGACCGGCGAATCGTCGTTCCGGAAGGTTCGTACGAGCTGCGAGCCGTGAGCAAATATCTGCGCGCCGCTCTTCTCCATCGCGAACGTCGCGCCCGCGAGAGAGACAAAAGTAAGGAGGAAGGAGGAAAATCGCGGACCGACGACGCTGGACGGGTAAAAGAAAAAAACCGAACGGAGAAGGACGAAACCAACGACGAGATTTATCGCGCATACGTGGACGAAGACGACGACGACGATGACAAAGATGGCAACGGTTATGACATATACGGGGACGACAACGGTGGCGACAGAGTGCTCGATCTTCGCGCCAACGAGAATACCATGAGAAGCGAGATAAAGTGCGCCTACCGAGTGAATTTTACAAAACCGAACAATATCGGTTCTCTTTTGGGTTTCTCGAGCGATCGTATTCTAAAACCGAACAAATGGTACGTTTCCGACGGACCCGTCGACGTCATGAGCGTGAACATAATTCGCATCGAGTGTAGTATCACCGCGGGAGCGTACAGCAACGGACGCTCGGTGCACGCGATACACGAATTCGCGCCGAAAGTTCCACCGGGATATAAACTGTCGGAGACTCCGACGCAGATCATTTACCTCCCGATCGTCGCGCGAAACGTCACCGATATCACGGTGCGAATCGTGGATCAGAAAGATCGGCTGATCGACTTTCGCGGTGAGGAGATAACGATCAGATTGCACGTACGTCGTCGTCAAGGTTAGTGTGTGTGTGCGCGTATCCCTGAAGAAAGAGAGAGCGAGAGGAGGGATGCTCGTTCTGAACGGATCTAGCGCGAATTGTACGAACGAGCGAGCTAGCCCGTTCTACAACGAGATCGGAAGCGTAGGAAAGAGAAGAGGCGGAGGAGGGGGACCCGTTCTCAGCAACGCCAACGTCAGATTCCTACGATCGTTGGGTCTCGCCGTGAGAAACGCGTCACCGTCGAACCATTTCTACCTCGAGAGGAAAAATCATGGCCGACATCCTGAGTATCGGCGGTGAGCCGATCTTCGACGAGCGCATCGTCGGAATAGAGACTCACACGTATAACCCGTACGTCAACACGACGTTCGGACACAACGACGAGATACGAATACCCATACAGCAGCAGGATCTGTATACACTGCCGTGCGA